>NC_142183.1:33496111-33631111 GCF_026936395.1 Plectropomus leopardus | reverse complement strand
GTGGCCCAAAAAGGTTTTTTGGTCACATAGCCACATAGACCATAGACTTACAAAGAGGACATCTATAAATCAGTGGAGAAATTCTTTTGAAAATCACAACCTCTGCAAAATAACTTGTTTCACATCAGAATTTGTTTGATTTGTTCTGCTAACATTTGGGAAATCTGGTAGCCGACTTGGCTAACTTAAGTCTTTCATGCGCCTGCTCTATATTACTGTTTTAAATATAGGCTTTTAAACTAGTAAAAATGTGGCATCAAAAACTGTTACATTTTGACACATCTTATTTCAGATTAAGTTTTAATTTTCAAATGTTTGCGTATGTGTGCATGATATAGAAAGAGGCAGTAATCCATCGCTCCAAGGTCAGAGATGGTCCCTTCAAACTCAACCTTCATCCCAGAGATTATTTCCAAGGCAATCCATACCGCAGTGACAAGCCACTCCCACCAGCAAACAAGCCCCTCCCAGCTACACAGAAGGTCTCTGTAGTCCCCTTCAAACCAACGTCCCCCAGCAAAAAGGTGATTACCCTCATCAAAGAACGTTGGAGTGAAAAATCAGTTGTTGACAGTAACATTGACATATGTCTGGTTCTACTCATTTCTCTGAGTGTGTATGTGACCGTTTCTTGTGTTAGATTGGAGGAATGAAAGCGGGAACATTTGACGCTTATCCCTCACACTCTGCTGATCCATATGTCGTTCGCCGTTCCAAATCGACCAGTCACGAGCCGATCTTCCGTCCAGCTCCTGGTCCTAAGAGCATACCTGTCAAGAGTATCATCACAGTCAATGTTAACAGGTTTGATCCCTGTCTCTATTATTGATCTTCTCTCTCTTTGTTCTCTCATGGAGGGCTTTCAGGTGACACAAATCACCCTCATGAGACCAAAATGACTTTCATTTAAAGGAAAAATCTCCCAAATTTAAGGAGGCATCCTATAATGGGGCATTTCTATAAAGTGGAACCATCTGAAGCTGCATTAAAAGTACATAACACTTAAAAATTTATTTTAGGTAATGTGGAAAACTTAGTGGGAACAAACTAACTTGTATGGGTTATCAACTTAAAAACTTAATAATAATTATTAATTATGGTAATTATGGTTATTAGGCATTTAATTAACATATTTATGAGCACACATTTTTAAGTTGATTTATTGTTAAAAAAAAAATACGTTTTTCAACATAATTTAAATAAAACTTTACAGTGTTATGTACAGTTACTAGAATTATGAACACAGGTTTTTAAGTTGATTACTAGTAAAAATGTAATTGCTCCAACAATCATTTCCACATTATTTAAACGGAATTTTAAAGTTGTTAACATTGTGAAACACTTGCAGTCAGGTTTAGGCAAGAAAACTGCCTAGGTTTAGCAAAAAGATCATAGTTTGGCTTAAAATATATAAGCTTGTTATGGGGTTATGGGTAATGTCATGTGATGTAAATTCATCATGTCAGTGATGTGCCGCACATAGGTCTACATGATTTGCATGACTTTGCGCTAAAACAAGGTTGATGTTTGCTTTTAGATGGGAAACAAACGGCCATCTCCTGGAAAAAAAATCCTATGTTTGTTTGACTTTCTGGCTCTTTACATCAGTTTGTTTCAGTGTCAATTCTGTCATTGATGATTTACACTGGAGTTACTTGAAAGTGGATGGTTGGTTCAACAAACCACACCTAACCAAGTTCTTTTTGTCCTCCAGCTGATTGAGGGGTCAAATAAAAAAAACACTTGTGTGTGTCATTGTGAAGGGCAGTTGCAAACAACATGTTTTGTTGTTTAACTTCGACAACTAATTATTCCAGGAGCGGCTTAAGATATCACAAAGTTATTTAGGGGGTCTTATGTCAGTATTATTTATTTATTTATTTTTTATTTGTTTGTTTTGAAATTAATAAATGAATAAAAAATAAAATTAAATAAAGTGATGTTCAAGAGATAGAAAGACTTCCGTTTTTGATACATTCTTTGAAATAACATATACATTTTGAGGACAATATGAATAAGTCTAAATTTGATACATTGGATTTCAGTCTCTGGCCAGAGCTTTATTAGTTACCAGTATTCTTTCAAAATTGTCAGAAAAAAGTTTTAAGAAATGGCAAATTGAGCTGAATCTTGTTCTTACTTGTTTTCCATCTTCTTTTTCAGGAGTGTTCACTCTGCAAACTACACCTCAACCATTCCAACTGTGATGACCCTCTGACTCCATTACCCATACTGCACCAGCACCAGCTGACTTGAGTTATTTTATAGCTTTTGTTTTTGTTTTTCTGTCGGCCATGAGAATCCCCTACAGATATAATACGATCAAAAGGTTTTCATCCCAACATCCTGGAAAGCCTTTTCATTCAAAACCCCTCCCAAATGCCACCCCACCCATCCAGTCATTCTACGCTGACTGTACAGGAACTCCATCACCTCTCTCAAAACAGAAGTATGAGAGAAAGACCAAAAAAACTTTTGAAATTGGCAAAATCAAAGGCAGAGGAAAAGGGTATTATTAATATTTATGTGTCCAGTCTGGTGATCAGTTGTACCATCATGCAAAGGTGGATCTTCCTTTTGGCAACCTGGCTTCACTGTCACTCAGTGAGGTCTCCTTCTTATGGCTAATTAGCTAATTTACATTACAGTGAGGTCAAAGAGTCAATGCTGGCAAACACCAACTGATGTATTACCTTGTGTCACCTCATATCTTCTTTTTCAGGATCTTAAATACACCACAAAGACTACATATGAGATTCTGTCAATAGTAATATTTATTTGTTAGAATCTAAATGGAATATAATAAAAGTATGTTTTCTTTAGTGTAGATTCAACTGATTTGCATTTTTGCATTAGCCACCAAAGTAAGAAACCCACCTGCAACGAGCAATGTCGGAAAAACACTGATTTGGATCATAAAACTGCTTTATTAAGTGTTTTTACCTATTTGTATTCACCTGGTCCATCTGTTTTGGACAGCGAGAGATCTCTATGGATAATTTGGCACCTGGTGAAAACCTCCTGATCAGTGAATACTGAAGGAATTCTAACCGGGAGATGTTTTCAGATGGTTGCCATTTGCAGTCCTCACCACCCCTAAATCTTCCAAATTAATCCCTAAGAGATCCTTATCTTAATGTCAGCTATGAGTATGTAGCTCAAGTTATTCTAAGTTGTAGCTGATTTCTCCAGTACAGGCACACACTCTGAAAATGAGGTGAATGAGGTTATATTTTAATGAGAAAAAAATGATAATGGGATAACTCACAAGCAAGCTACTGTATCTTCATAAATAAAAATTACATTCCACTTGCTAAACAGAACAGGCAGTTAGGAAAGATATAATACAGTATAAAATCTATATTATTGTGAGCACTGGATTTGTACAAAACAGAGCAGAAATAGAAGTAACTAACAGTTCCTAGAACATTCTTTAAAGGTTGCAAATAATATAACCATATGGGAACATTTAAAGTACATTCCCTGAAAGTTACCTGTTTGCTGGGTATGTTTTTGCTGCCTTCTTGTTTTTAACATATCTAATTAAGTACCATATTTGAAGAGTTTTTAAAAAAAAAAAAAAAAATCAAGTTGGAGACAGTCAATCCCTTTTTTTTTTATAAGGAACTTCCTAATTAATGCAGCTACTTGTTCAAAGAAAATATAAAATAAATTGTTTATTTGTAACTTCAGGACAGAAAAAAAAACATTATTAGACAATTTATTTTTCTATCTAGAATATCTTTTTTATTGTACAAAAAATGCAAATGGCAAATACATTTTTCCCTAATCCATAGAAATCACAAGTCAGTATGTGTAAACCTCTCCACCAATGATTTTCTGTATCCATCTGCTGCGTATTCCTCTTGCTTACTACAACTCAGTATTAATTACTGGATAACAGTACTAGTTGAATTATACATTGTGAAAAGTCGACAAACATCTTCCCAGTGTTTCATCAAGTAGGCTCAGTGTATTATGAAATAATTTTCCGTTGTAATATCAACTTCACTCAAGAACATACAGTCAAATCGCTCTACAGATAAATTATCCATTATAAATTTCACAGAAATTGTAATAGTCTAACATTATGGCTCTTAGCAAACCACTGACAGCCTCTGCATACCTCTATACAGATTTCTTCAGAAAAAAATATTACAGTGAAGCTCATCACAACTGTTATTAAATATTGTATATTGCATTGCATTAATTAATGTTAGTTCAAGTGTCGCGTAAATGCATTTGGGGAAATGAGCGGAGCTTCTGTAGGCTGTTGTGTTGTTCAGGACGGAAAAAAAGGCAGGTCGTGCATCACATTAAACGATCTTTGAAGAGAACTTCACTTCCCACAATGCACAGCGGCTTCCTGCACTTTATAAATTTATGCGTGACTCCGACTCTGTCTCTCAGTCTACCAGACTCATGGCGGAAAGAGGGTTGACAACGTACCTGCTAGCTAAGGTAAGCATTTCACCAGTTGTAGCAAGTGTAAGTGTAAATATAATAAAAAATAACTTATGTTAGTTATCAGTGCCTGTATGAAGTATCTACAGAAACTATGTATGAATGTTTTGGGTACTAATATACTCATGAAACTGTAGAAGTGCGCAACTTCAAGCACGTGTATTCACTATGTACCGGTGTGCTAACCATGCATGCTTAACGTCCCGCCAAATGTTTACGGTGAAAAAGTTATGTAAACGTGGAAAAAAAAAGTCCGAAACAGCAAACACTTAACCTCTCACGTCTTGAAGGTGACAAAGGTTTGATCTGTTCAGTCGCAAACGTTACCCGTGGAACTCACGAGACGGTCAGACGTTGGCTAACGCTAGCATTAGCCGCTAAAAGCTAACAAGTCGCCCTATCCGTTTACAAGTCTCAGGCTTTTGAAAATAACCGAAATATCTCAAAGGCTTGCTCGATGCATCCTTGGAAAATATGCGTTTTTCTCAATTAATGCACTAATTAACAGTTAGTGTAGTCTCGGATAATATGGTTGTTTCTTTGAAATAGTAGGGTTTAAGTTTAGCTACATGTATTAACCAGAGTGTTAGACGATGTTAAGGTTGGAGCTAAATGTATATTTAATCAAAATTTTAAACGGCAAACGTTGATGGTATAACTGCATGTACATGGCTGCAAACATGCATTTTCCCCAAGATGTAAACAGAATGGGTAATTGTGCGCACGGTGCTTTCTGGTGCTTGACAGGGTAAAACACTAATATGGTTTGATTGTGGCCTTTATCGTTGTGCACCATGTGACGTTCACGTTGTCCTTTCAGATGTGCTGCGGGGTCTCCTGATGAACAGGTCAGAGGGACAGTTATGGGATAGAGCCGCCAACCGAGTCCTGCAATGCCTTTGGGACTAAAGGTAAATATACAACCAAATTATTACAGAAAGTGTTAGCTGTCATGGCATCTCTTGTTAGATTCAGATAGCACAGATTTAGTGAGGTGATGCTGCACATGTGACAGTGAGTACATTGTTAGGGAATGGGCCTCTGCATGAGACTCTGCTCAGGTTTCTCCCAACCCTACATTCAACTACTATAACAGAACAAGGGCTGGGAGATATGGATTTAAAATGATATTGATGTTTTCTGGTGTTATCAGGATGCCTGATATATCTCTTTTTTTGACATTTCACTTATATTAGTAAAATACTATTAAATGAATTGGAGTAGGGCTGGATGATATGGCTTTTAAACAATAGTTTGTCCATATCTTAGTACACAAAATATCTTATTTTGGAATCTTCTAACTACTGTAAACTACTAAAATACAAAGTTATCAAATGAACTACAGTTAAAAAATAAAGCAGCTACTGCCCTAAAATAAAGTTACATAAACTGCTGTTGTAATAAAGTTTAATAAAATACTGTAATCATTTTGAATAAAGTGAAATTAAACAAAGTGCTGTTTTAGTAAAGGTAAATTAAGTATTATTTCGAATCTAAATAAATCAAAGCGGAACCAATGGTGCTTTTATTTTGAAGGACCCAGTTCTTCTCAGGCTGAAAGAATTAATGTTCTGTGGACTGGAAGCTTCCACTCAACAAGTAGACTTAGCAGAAAGTTTAACTGTTACTACCACCCCTTTAAACACGAGGATCATTAACTGTGAGGTGGCATCTAACAACTCTCCATAGTTTACAAAGATTTGGAAGTCGCAGTTTTGCAACATCGTCACTAAATGAGACTACATGGTCATGTCTGAACACCACAGGAGAGAGTGTGAGAACTGAAAGGCCACAGCGAGTCTCGTGAGTGCCTTAAAAAACCATGACAGCTTTTACTTTGTTTGCAATATGGGCATTTTAATATATCGCAGTTGGAACAGCCGCAAAACATGGAGTATATTCGATATATCGCCCACCGATACCAGAATCCACACGGCTGTTCCCTCTGTCCCGCCCCCAGCGCTCAGTCAGCTGACCAGACGGTGTGTGTGTCTGGTTCAGTGTTACAGTGCTGGTAGAGGAAGTCTCTGTGTCTGCTCTCAGCTCTGCAGGGTCTGTTTTAGAGTCTGCTGCTGCCGAGCCGTCACAGAGCCTGGCCCAACGAGAGTGGCCTGTCCTGATCCACAGCAGGGCAGGCCTAGTGCAGGGCCGCACATTCACACAGGCGGCCTTTCCATTAAAGGCTTTTGGTGTAGCGTCTTTGAAGCCAAAAATTACCACCTATAGTCATGTACCTAGATCCTAGATGTGTAGTGCTCTTCTATGTGGGCGGGGGTTGTTTGTCAGCAGGACTGGCTTTATTTCCTTTTTCAACGTTAATATGGAGTGAAGTCTGCACCCTGTTTATCATCCACAGAACGCGGCTGCAGGAAAAAAAGAGCAGGTTACAACGAAAGTCTCTTTGGGATTTACAAAAAAGTGGTTTTGTGCATTGGCTCCTTGTCAGGCAAGAACAGGGGTTAAATATGCCTGAGCACACTGAATGAAGCTCTGACAGTCCCGTGCATTTTTTTGAGTGAGGATTAGATTCCACCTTAGATGTTTTTGACAGTTGGCTCAGTGAATGAAACTTTTTTTTCTGTCTCCAGCTGCTGCCAAAGGCTGCAAACATCCTTTTAGCAATTAGTTGTTAAAAGGGCTGATAACAATGTTTGGAACCAATGTGCATCTTCAGTGAAATTGAAAATCTTTCTGTCAATATTTAGAGTTGAATGTAACAAAATCCAAAACAAAACTGTTTAAATGTGTTTAGTAAATGTTTAATCAAAACTGAAACTGTGAACATCATGTAACAGCAAGTTCAAAGCCCCTTTTTATCAAGTCAAGTGAAAAATTCAATAAAAATGATAAAAATAGCTCCCTCATGTTTTACAAAGTAAAATTTCCTCCTATGATGACACTTTCTTTGCACCTTTTAATTGTTTTTATCTGTGATAACAAACTAACATAGTGATACAGATAATTGGCAAAATGCAAAATATCGGCCTCTGTAATCAGCCAGGCCAGCAATCTGTCGACCCCTGCTGTCACATTACCGTTTAATAATGTCTGAAAAACCACCAAAAAATGGATTCTCCTCAGACCAATCAACAGACTGCTGTGTTTCTAGCTCCACCTCTTAAGTACCAGATCTGTGCTCGAGGTACCCCAAGCAGAGGGCTGACCAAAAATGGGAAAGGTTCCAAATGTTCTGAAGGTGCCATCCACAGCTTTCACAATTGACACGCAAAAAATTGCAAACTGAACTGAGCTGACTGTACTCAGTTGATGACTGTAAAAATGGTGTTTTGATGGTCAAAGTGACTTTATATCGCCTGTTACTGCACTTTGAATGGCTTCTGTCACAGGCATGAAAGGATTTAAATATTTCGGCTTAACTCAACCTTTCCCATTTCTCCTTCAGAATTTAAAGCTGTCTGACAACGCTTCCCTTCAGTTGTCAGCACAAGACTGTAAATTGTGAAATACTGTCATGCCCATGTTCAATAATAGTGACTGCACAGCTCCATAAATTACAGTATCTGCTTTTAATTTGAAATATGTGGTAGATACAGAAATGCATGTATCAGTGCTGCAGCACGCTGCCTGTGTGAACACTGATGTGAGCTGCAGCAGTTCAGTGAGGTAGCCGTCACACGCTGCTCACGCATGCGGTGTGGTCCAAGCGTCTTAATGAAAACTCAAACTGTCACTTACTACAGCCTGTTCAGACACGTAGGATAAATTATTAAGTCTTAATTAAAAGTGTGGCTCTTACATCTTTAAAGCTGCACTCTTTGAAATCCCTGTGTTAATATGAAAGTGATAAACAGTCCCAGTCCCAGTAGAAACTCTGTCCCAGTTCTGTCTTAATGGTTTGCGAAGCAAAGAGCTGCATTCACATCCGATGTGTTGGTTCAACTTGTTTTAACCTGTTACTGAAAATCAGACAATATCGACTTAATATTATAAGATTGCATCTGACCTTTTTGTCAAAATTGAAATATTCATAAATTCTTACTCTGTGACAACTAATTCACATTTGAGGTGGGTTTTTTTTTGTTTTGTTTTTTTTAAACTTTATTAAAAGGGTTCATATCATTTTCGCTAAATGAAATGCAAAAACTTTGCAGCTAGATATCTCAGAATCCCTCAGAGTGCAGACAGAAGCTTGTAATTCTAAGGCAGCGAAATGATTCCTGGTACACTTTTTACACATTTCTGTTTTCTCTGAATGTTGCAGGCAGAGCCTCCTGAAGCTGCTCAGCGTGAGGCTGACAGTCACGCTGCGGGCTGACTGAAGGTAAGAGGCACAACCACTGGTACCTTTTTGAAGAATTATTAAACATTCATGTTGCATGCTGTGATGACTCAATATAACACATCATGCTGACAAACACCGTGGTGAGGCAAAAACTCTGAGCATAGCAGCTGACTGTCAGCAGAGCTCAGCCGGCCGGTTCTAGTTTTACTGACTGTGCTTCATTTCTGTCCAGGAGCCAGTGCAGCAGCTGGCCTGCAGGGGGCGCAAACACCTGAGAAGAAGTGAGAGTGGCCCAGGTGTGTATGAGCCGTCAGTCTGACCGCGTGTATCGAGACAGTGTAAACCCAATCGTGTACTGCCACGGCAGAGTCTCCTCCTCTCTGCTGTGGAATCTCTGTATTGGGAGAGAAAGCTCAGGACTTTGGCACAGGTTTAAGTAAAACCAGTTTACCAGAACCTGACTGAAGACCTGAAACACACTTCTGTAAAAGTCTATCACACTTAAACCTGGATATGAGCTGTCTGCTAATACTTGTGCTTTGTGTTTACAGCGTGTTCGGTGTCCTCTACCAGTCTGGATGAGTCGTCGGTACCCACACGGTTCAGCCACGTCTGCTCAGCCTGGTTGAGGCTGTAAATAATATATTTTTTAATACATTTGCTGGAAAAAACAGAAGCACCGAGCAGTCAAATTTTCATGCTGGTTTTCCTCCATTTTCCTGAGATAAGAATTTTCTTGATAAGAAAACTTTTCCCCCAAGATGACAATATAATTTGAGTTCTCAAGATAATGACATGATTAATTTGAGATCTCTAGATAACAAATGAAAATGTTAGTCCGGAGGTTTCAGTCACGATATGTCATGCCATGCTGACTGATAGATGTCCTGGCCAATAATTCAAATGAGCTTTTTTGTGCTTTTTCTGCTTTCTAGTCTAAAATATATTTTAAATGAATGAAAGTCAGAACAGGAACTTTGACGTTACCTCTGGACCTCATGATCTGAATCAGTCTGATCCTCACTTGATTTGTTAGACCTAGACACAAATTGTCGTTTCCCCCATGTGATGCGCTGATATTCTGCTGCTCCTCTGATGTTGCTGCCAATTTTGCTGCCAAAATTATCCAGTTTTCTCGGTAGAAAAAAATGTAAAAGAGATTGGCCGTTTTTATTTCATCGCGCCTCAAATGAAATCGCGTCGCGCCAGACGCTCCAGTTTTGACGCTCGTACAAAAACCCCAAAATGGGACTCGACGCGCGACGAAATCGCGCCGCACATCGAGCCCGCCCAAACAACAACATTTCTTCCGCCATTTCATTCTCTCGTTGACCATGCCTGAGATAACCACGATCGCTGCACTGTACCTGCTCTGGAGAAGTTCCCAGCGTCGTCTGCGGGCTAGGCGCCGACGTCGGTTCTGGGTGCATGCTACCCTACGGAGGCGGCCTGGTCTTTCTTGTTCCTGTCCCTGTACAAGGGACAGGAACTGTCGTACAGCTCTGGGTGAGCGGTGACGGCGATGATAAGGTGCTCCTCCATTGTTTCTGGCGGTTTGATTAGATTTTGCGAGGGAACACCAGGACGTCCATACAACAGCACGTCGATGACGATCTCAACGCTGATAGGCTGTCGCGGCGCGTCTTTACGCGACGACGCCGCAAAAGTTCAATTATTTCAACTCGAGCGTTGGACGCGAGGCGTTGGACACGACGCAAATTTTGCGTCCAACGCGCCGCGCAATCGCGTCCATCGCGTCGCCCGGCAAAATGACGCGTCAAATCGCGTCTTTGCATTGACTTTGTATGTAATCTTGAGGCGCGATCATTTTTCATTGCGTTTGGTGGGTACACGCCGTAAGGCTTCCGTAGTATAATGTCCTGAAGGCATCACCTACATTTAGCATTTAAAGCAAATAATTTTACTCAGCAGGATATAAAATCTGTCTTTGAATTAAATGCATGCTAAATTGTGTTAAGATGTTTAAATAAAGGTTGAGCTTGCGTTATCACAATGGTCTTGTTTGGTAAATTGTCTGAATTCTTCCAGAATTGAATCAAAATCTAAATTTGTCAGCAAATGAGACAAGGTTTTACAACTGTCCTCAAAGCATAAAAACATGCATAGTATTATTTCAAAGTGTCAGTTTGGGCTTTTGCTGTGGAATTTTTAATTAGTACAATTTTCCACTTGATGTCATTTTTCTCAAATTTCTTTGCCATCTTTGGCATATGGAGAAAATAGATGCTGTTTACACTCAGAGCACTGTCAACGACAACTAAAATAATCTAATTTGCATGCAGTATATTGAAAATGATTGATATTATTTTAAAAACAGCATGATGACAAAAACTTAACAAAAAATTAAAAGGGTTAAAATTCTGAAAGTTACTGAATATTTGATATTAATGAATTAGGACTGCTGGTAAAAAAAACCAAAAAAAACAATGAAAGTAAATCATCGTGTATATAGTATGAGAGAGTGAGTATTTCACACTGCACAAAAATACTGTATAAAAAATCAATTTTGCTTCAAAAATATCAAAATAGTAACAATATACTAAGCATGTAGTATGTTTAAAAAACAAAACAAAAACATAGTTGCATCATGACAAAAATCTTGGCATTTAAAAGGTTGAAATTCTGAACATTAATGAATATTTGATGTTTATGATTAGGACTGATAGTTAAAAGAAAATAAACGAAAGGAGAACATAATGTATAAAATTTTTAAAGCTTGATTTTGAACGGCGCATTTTGTGAGTAGAGCAATACGAGTGTGCGTAATATTAAAGCGGGCCAAAAGGGTTAAAACGCGTTTCCTTTGTTGAACAGATTTTCTAAAGTTTGAAAATGAAGCCAAAAAGAGATGCAGAAGTCAGGTTTTTCTTTCAGAGCACTTGAACTAGAACATGCTAAAAAGTTAAAATATATTTGCACAATAATGTTGAAATTAAACTGTACTCTAGTTTTAAGGAACAAATAAGGTGTAAAAATTAGCTTCATATATTATTTTGTTTATTATTTTTGAATGTTAAATTCAGCTGACAATAGCTGCACAAATGAGTGAGATTTGTATTTAACACAGTTTCAGTGTATGGCTGGGTGAGAAAAATATCTCAGGGAAATGTTCCAGCAGGAGCCCACAGAATATCTTCAATTCTTCCTGTCAAAGGCTCTCCGGTGTTTAAGATGAGCAGAGCTCCTCCAAAACATTCCAGCATTTGATGTTTTATTCATGGAGACAAAACAGTGACTTTTAGAATAAGAAAACAAAAATGCTCTGCCAGTTGTGTTTTACATAAAGGATATCAGGACGATTCAGAAGTTACCTTAAAGGAGCAATTTCTTTATTTGTCGAGTGAACACACCTGTGGAGTAATAAAAACGGAACCTGACTGTATGCCGAATTAACACCTAGACAGCAAGAGTTCATACGGCCAGTAGGTGGCAGTGTGGTCACACACAAAGGTTAATGAGTCGTACTGGTGCAGAGTTGCTGCACAATTCAGTAGCGTCAAATAAAACTATACTACATGAGCAGACTCTGACAGTGTTATTTAAAACATAATGACAACAGTAGCAAAATCATAGTATAACATATTGTCAAAAATGTCACAAAAGGTCATACTATCATATGTTGTCAAAATGTGATTACAAAAAAAAGTCATGCTATAGTATGCCGTCAAAAATGTAATAAAAATCATAGTGTAATAAGTTGTCAAAAATGTCTTTAAAAAGTCATATTATAGTATGCCGTCAAAAATGTGAAAAAAAGTCATTGTATAGTATGTCATCAGAAATGTGAATTAAATAAGTAATGTCATCAAAAATGTCACAAAAACCATAGTATAGCATGCGGTAAAAAAATGTCAGGAAAAAAAATCATATTAAAATATAATTCTTCCTCTCCAACTTCTCCTTCTTTGTCTTCTTCTTAAGAAATATTTAACTAATCCCCAGGGAAAATTGTGCAGGTTCTCTGATGCCAAGCATACAGAATATAAGTAGAAATAATCAGTATTAAAATAAAGATGAAGTAAACAAGTACAATTGAATTAAGATATAAATTTAAAAACAGTCAAGTTAAATATGAGCATTAGTAAAAATAGAAAATAAGAATATGTGCAATATGCTTCAGTTTTCACCAGTATGTAAAACTTAAGGTATGTAAAATAAGTTTAGTAGGCGATATGGATGCAGGAAACAATCCCTCAAAAAACAAAACAAAACACTTAACTGAAATATTGGATTTTAACCCAAAACAAAAAAATGAAATCACATGAAATCACGTCATCACTTTCGTTTCAAACGGATGGGGGTTAAAAGAAAGAGGAAAGAAAGGTCATAACAGGATGTAAAGCCCTGTGGGAAATGCTAATGAGGAGGCATCCTCTTCAGATCTGTTGTCATGCCAAACTCCTTCCAAAAATTCCTACATTTTATCGTAATTGCTTTGTAAACAGAAACATGTGCTCTTTAATTACCAGACAAGACTTTGTCTGACATGCATTAGAGCCATATTGCTAATCGGCTCGTATATAATCTCTCGAGAAGCATTTATAGTACAAAATAAATAAATAAAGAAAAAATGTGCCTTTTGTTGGATTTGTTGTAACAATGCTGGAAATGGCTTTTATTGTAATTAGTGTATTTTATTTTGGCAGTTTATACATAAGCAGTGTATCATAAATAATATGACGGTTTTTTCTATAATGTTTACAGCTTAGTGAATCGACATTAACCCTGTGTTTACATGGAGCTCGACAGGACGCTGTGTGCGCAGACCACGACGGGGTTTGGTTTGAAGAAGGCGGAGGCGGAGTTTTCCTGCTCGAACTTTGCAGACTTCTGTGCTTGAGAGGATCAGAGCGCTTCAAGAAGCAAAGTGGAAAGAAAAAGGTAAGACATCTAATCCGATATAACTGTTCCTCAGGTCAAAGTAACGGCGTCAGGCGTGACACGCTAAAACGTTTGTCCCTCGCGGAGCTCACACAGTTTAACGTGACTGTCAGTGAAAACGCTTGGTTGGCAAAAAACGACCAAAACGGATGTTTTTATCACGAGTTGTAGCCTCCTGTCCAACAGCTGCGAAAAGTTAGCAGTTAAAGTAGACAGAGACAGGTTGTCCTCACAAACTGCAGCACTAAATCTCTGCAAAGTCTGATGGGAAATGTTGGGCATTTTCTGGAAGCGAGAAGAAGTCACTTTAGTGTCTTTAAGTGTCTGAGTGCTGCAGATTTACATCCTTAAATGCGATTATCTCAACACTTTTCCTCCATATTTCCGTGGAGGGATGCATGGGTTCAAATCTACGTTTGGTGTGTTGTTTGTAGTATTGTAGGGGAGACCGGGGTTTGTTGGCACACAGCTGTTTTGCTGTCCTGAGAAAGTCACAGAAACATCAATGTAACACGTTTGCTTTCTCGACCTGCACTCCTACGTAACAACATCAAAAAGTTAAGGTACTATAATATCAAAGGTAAAACCAAAAAAAAAAGGAAAGTGGATTTGTGGATTTGTCCAACTGTATAACTGTGTTAGATAGACAGCAGTGGAAGATATACCCAGCTAACAGGGGAACGTTGCCACAACATTGACTAACGTTACCTACAAGTTGCAATAATGTTTTAAAGAAAACATTTTAATTTAATGTTCAAAGAATGTTTTAAGGATGTTGTCATTTCAAATAATATTCCTGTAAGGTTAAATAGTGATTAAGATGTAACGTTATAACTGCAACATTCTGAGGACATAAGAGGTGACAGATCAGAGAATGTTCTTTTTTATAAAATTTTCCCACAGTGTTACATGAGAACAAAGGAAGAGCATTTTCAATGTAACATTTAGAACTTGTTATTGAGGCCCTAGATTCCAGAACATTAATTTTTTTATCAATGTGTAATGTAATGTGATATTTTAACAAAAAAAATAAATAAAAAAATAATAATTAAAAAAAAAAAAAATATATATATATATATATATATATATATATATATATATATATATATATATATAGTATGTTTATAGAGAACATTACCCTAACTTTAAGAAGAACATCCTGGGACTTAAAGAAAAGTTGCAGCTGAAAATGTTTCTAAAACATTGCATTGGTTGCATTGTACCAGAATGTTTTTGAACCAAAAGATGCTAGATGGGAAGTATTCGGTTCCCTTACCATAGTAAAACTACTAATGCCACATTGTGAAAACACTGATACAAGTTAAAGTTGTGCATTGAAAATATTACTGAAGTAAAAGTAAGTAAGCAGAATCAGGGAAATGTATTTAGAGTATGACAAAAAAGTTAACTCTGTTAAATGTTAATGTTTTCTGGTTCTTGTACTATTTTTTTTCTATTGATAACTTTTTTAAATATAACTATAGCATTTTAGCATACTGACAACCAGCCCTATGATTGGGCTTGTTGGGAAGAAATGCACAACATGACACCTAATTGTAGAAAACATTTGTGCACATTAAAACACATTCATTTCCACATAATTTGCACCTGGGTAGAATTTTCTAGGATATATTTTTACCAGAGAAATATGTAAAGGAGTGAAAAGTGTGCCAACCAAACCCGGTCTCCCCTAATTAGACTTATTCACCTGTGTTGTTTGAGTCAAAAAGCTGTTGGTTGGTAAATTATAGACTCCATAATCTCCAAGCCCTAATTCCATTTAACTGTGTGGAAAGAGGATGTAGTGGGGGTTGATCTGCTTTAAGAGTGGGACGGTTTTTCTATTTGGAGGTGATGTCCTCCACCTCAACTGTGAGCAATCTCGTGACTTTTTTCCCGCAAGTAGCCCTTGGACTGTGAGTATGTGTGTGTGTCGCCTCCAGCTTCCTTTTGACACAGACTGGGATGCTTTGCTTTCTCAATAACATGTCGCAAACCTAAAAAAAGGAGAAGCAAACTCAGATTGTCTAACATATGGAGAAATCTGCCCAGATGCTGACAATTACACAGCTCAGGGTGGCTGACGGTGAAAACAGTTTCGCTCTGGCTGTCACTGACTGGCATTAGTCAGCAACTTTTCTAATAATTTGGTTTTGCTATTAACAAGCTGCACGGCCAGCCAAAGGCGTTTTCTGAAATAACAGAAAAAATATTTTGTAAGTTGCATGAGAAACAGGTGTGTAATGTCGCCGTGCAGCTCTTGATGACATCTACATTTGAATTAAAATGAACATTTCCATTCTTCCCTCTGAGGTGAGCTGAGGTGGTTCACTCTTGTCTTAAAGCCTGCCGTCATGGCTCGGTACCTGAGCTATTTCACCACTGTGGGCGATAAGGAGCCGCTCCAGTGGGAGGATGTAGAGCTGCACGCGGCCAGCGAGGAGCTGAGTCCAGCCACTGGCCAGTTTCCAACAACGCTGACCTTCAGGGAGTCATTGCAAAGACTCTACAGCTCCGAACGGTTCCAGGTAGGCCAACCCAGTCTCTTCAATGCATCCGTGGCTAGGGCAACGCCAGATCATTTTGAAAGCAATGTTTTATGTTTTTTCCACACATCAATGTCACTGATGTGGATACACACATAATGCTCATCAGCCCGAGATGCTGGTGGGAATCTCACAATTTTCATCCGATTCAGGGGGCCATGAATGGGCTGAGCAATATGGAACAAATACATCATCATGATATTTTTTACACAAATAATCTCAATATCAATTTTGCAGCACTACTGTAGGTATCATGTGCTTTCACAAAATATTTACACAATTTTGATAAATAATCGTCAGTTATTTGGATATAATTACTAAATTGGTAAAGACAAATATAAGAACATCTAGAATAGTCTGGTAAGTTTAGAAAATTATTCCATTTTTAATGCAGCCTTTGACACCAGGAAAAGACAACACTTCAGATTTCAAGTTACCCAAAACAGTCTTTTCCCTTGGTTTACTGGTTGGGCTGGATGAGGATGGTTTCCCGAGGGACCCCTCCCTGGGTCCCCTATTGCCAACCAAAAAAGAAAACTTAAATAATTCCCCATTCTCCATGAGACTATCAGTGTTTGTCAGGTGACGTATCACTCGCAAAAGCTGCACTGCTTTACAGTGCACTAAACCAAACACATGAAGAATGCTCCCTGCTCGCTCTACCCTCTGTCTGACTGTGAGTGTGTGTGTGTGTGTGTGTGTGTGTGTGTGTGTGTGTGTGTGTGTGTGTGCGTGTGTGTGTGTGTGTGCATCAGGGTGAAGCCCTGCCCAAGAAGAAGAAGAGGAGAACATTTGACAGCGACGCAGTACAGACTGAAATATAAATCAGATAAATCATCACCAATTTTATATGAAAAGCGACCTTAGATGACTTCTGTTGTGATTTGGGGCTGATATATGAAATTAAAAAAAAATTGATTTCACTCTTGGGGAATCTTATTTTCAGGGGTGCACCCCTGGTATAATGCTAGGGAAACCCTGCAAAATATTCAAAATAGACAATATCTAGTCATATATCACAATACCGATAAGATATTGATAAGATATAAGATATTTCTCAGCCCTGTACCTCATGATGTGATTGTAATTATTATCATTATTATTATTACATACTTTTTTTGAATAACATACTATACTATGACGTTTTTTTCATTTGTGGACGACATACTATACCGTGAGATTTGACATAATTTACTATGAAATTTGTATCATTATTGGAAAACCTACTATACTGTGACATTTTTAAATAAATTTAAATGATATATTATACAATGACGTTTTTCTAATTTGTTGAACAAAATACTATTACGGTTTTCTCATTTTTTTTTGCCCACACACTATACTATGACATTTTTATCAGTTTTTGGATGACATACTATAGTATGACATTTTTTATCATTTTCTGGAGAGCATACTATACTAGGATGTTTTTACCATTTTTGAATAACAAAGTAAACGCTGACGTTTTTGTCATCTTTTAAACGACATGCCGTACTATGAAGTTTTTATCGTTCTTTGAACAACATACTGTACTATGATGTTTTAAAATTTTTTGGACAACGTACTGTTCTATAACTTCTTTTTATATTCAATTTTTGAATGACATAATACTACTATGTATATAATATAATATAATAATACTATGACATTTTCATCACGCTTTGGAGGACATACTAAAGGATGACTTTTTTTTATTTTTGGAAGACTATGTACCATGGAGTTTGTTTTATTTTTTGGAAGACACACCATGATGTTTTTAATTCTTTTTTTTTTTTAAACATACTATACTTTGACGTTTTTATCATTTTTTTGATGACATACTAAACTATGACGCTTTCATCTTTTTTTGATGACATACTATACAACAACATTATTATTATTTTTTGGACGACATACCATACTGTTTCTATCGTAACATACTGTACTATGATGTTTTCAATTTTTTTTGGACAACATACTATTCTATCCTTTTTTTTTCAATTTTTGAACGACATAATATACTTTGACATTTCCATCACACTTTGGAGGATGTACTATAGTATGACATTTATTTATATTTGGAAGACAGTGTACTATGATGTTTTTGTCATTTTTTGGAAGACTTATTATACTATGACATTTTTATGATTTTTTGGATGACCTACTATATTTTGACTTTTTTATCATATTGTGGATGAGATACTATACTACGATGTTTTTAGTATTTTTTGGATGACATACTGTACTATGAAATTTTAAAATTTTTTGGATGACATAATGTACTGATGATTTTACCATTTTTTGGACAACATAATGTACTATGCGTTTTTTTTCCATTTTTGAATGACATGCTATACTATGACATTTTTATCATTTTTTTGTATGACATACTACACTGACATTTTTTTATGGGTTTTTTGAATGACATACTATACGGCAATGTTTTTGGGCCATTTTGGGACATTGTTGAAGACATACTGCACTATGCAGTTTTTTTCAGTTGTGTTTGACAACAAACTATACTATGATGTTTGGGGTCTTTTTCGATGACATACTAATTTGTGACAGTTTTGGGCCATTTTAGGTCATTTTTAAAGACATACCTTACTAAAACGTTTTAGGGTGGTTTTCGATGACATACTGTACTATGACATTTCGGGGTTATTTTTGATGATATATTATACTATGAGATCTTTGGGCCATTTTGGGTCATTTTTTTATGACATACTATACTAGGACAGTTTTGGGCCATTTTGGGTCATTTGTCAAACGACATACTATACAAGGTCGTTTGTGGGCCATTTTATAATATTATAATAATAACTTTTTTTATATAGCAAAACACAGGTTTACAAAGTGCATTGACAGAAAGGAAAAACAGAATGAAAGACCCAAACACAGAGGAATCCCAAAACACATGCAGATAAACAAAACAACAGCATATATATACATATATATACATACATATAAACATATACATATACATACACACAAACACGCACAAACAAACACGCACGCATGCACACACACACATACAACTTTTGGTGTTGGTGTTGGATTGTTAAATGTAGATTGCACTACATTCCTTTTACTTGAATGAAACAAACTTTATATCAGACTGTAAAACACAGATTACCAGTTAAGACTGGACTATTTTTGTTGGGGAATAATGCTCTGCAGTGTATACCCTGCCGTGATTGAAGATGATTAAATAAAATATTGAAATATAAATGACAAAATGTTATTTTTAGGTAAATTCGTTGTTATATTAATCGAGTAATAAAAAGATAATAGTTAGATCAATTAAAAAAAAATTAATAGATCAATCGATAAAAAAAATAATCAGCCCTACATACTATATTATGATGTTTTTTAGCCATTTGGGGTCATTTTTGTCAACATACTATACAACAAAAAAAGACAAAATTTGAGATGATGAAAAAAGGGCTGAAAACTACATACTATAGCATGTCAATACATGACAAAGTATAGTATGTGGCTAGGGCTGCACCTAACGATTATTTTTTTATCGAATAATCAATCGATTTTTTTTTATTAATCAATCGATTATTTTTTAAATTGATCTTACTATTATTTTTTTTTATTACTTGATTAATATAACAACGAATTTACCGAAAATAAAACATCATCGCCAGAGCACGACTGAGAGCTGGCATCAAGAAGGCTGAGAGGAGACATCAGCAGAGACTGGCAAGAGACCTTAACAGCAACAGCACTAAAGACATGTGGCAGGTCTTTCAAAATGTCACAGGCTACAAAAGCAGGAGCGCCCCCATCATATGTGAGGCCATGCTGCCGGACAAGCTGAACACATTTTATGCTCGCTTTGACATCCTCAATAAGGACTCAGCTGTGAAGTCTACTCTGCCTCCAGAGACCCGGCCACTTTCAGTGACCACAGCAGATGTGAGAAAATTCCTGCTGAGAGTGAATATAAAAAAGTCCGCCGGCCCCAACAACATTCCTGGACGTGTACTAAAAACTTGTCCCATCAACTTGTTAATCTCTTAAGTGACATTTTCAACATCTCACTCTCACCATAGTCTGTTCCCTTCTGCTTCAAGACAGCCATCATCATTCCTGCACCTAAAAAGTCTACTGTGTCTAGTCTTAATGACTACCGTCCTGTGGCTCCTATCCCCATCCTGATCAATGTTTAAAGAAACGACATTTTAGCATGGAATGTCGAAAAAACATGCAAAAACATCATAATATAGCATGTAGGAAAACTGACCAAAACGTCATACTATAATATTTCGAAAAATGTCAAAATGTGAACTGGCAAAAAAAAGGGCTGACAGCCACATAGTATAGCATGTTAAGAAACGTCATAGTATAGAATGATTTTAAAAAATGTCCAAAAACATCATAATATAGCATGTTGAGACATGTCATAGTATAGAATCATGAAAACACATCCAAAAACATCATAATATAGCAGGTCAAAAAAATGACCGGAAACACCATACTATAGAATGTTGAAAAATGCCACAATATGACATATCCAAAAAACAGCTGAAAACTACATAGTATAGCATGTCGAGACACATCATACTATAGAATGACGAAAAAAAACGCCTAAAAACATCATAATATAGCATGTTGGAAAAATTACCAAAAATGCCATAGTATAGTATGGCGAAAAATGTCAAAATATGACATGTCGAAAAAACAGCTAAAAACCACATGAAATAGAATCTTGAGACACATCATAGCATAGAATGATGAGAAAACCTCCAAAAACATCATAATATAGCATGTCGAAAAAAAGGCAAAATATGACGTCTTAAAAACAGCTGAAAACCCCATAGTATAGCACATCGAGACACATCATAGTATAGAATGTTTAAAAAACATCCAAAAACATCACAATATAGCATGTTGAAAAAAAATGACCAGAAACGCCACACTATAGAAGAATAGTATAGAATGACGAAAAAAATGTCCAAAAACATCATAATAAAACATGTCGAAAAAATGAACGAAAATGTCATAATATACTATGGTGAAAAATGTAAAAATGTGACATGTCCAAAAAACAGCTGAAATCCAAGTAAAATAGCATGTTGAGACACATCATAGTATAGAATGATGAAAAAAAATGGCCAAAAGCATCATAATATAGCATGTCAAAAAAAACCAACCAAAGACGCCATACTCTAGTATGTCGAAAAATGTCAAAATATGACATGTCCAAAAAACTGCTGAAAAGAACATAACATAGCATGCTGAAATATGTCATACTTTAGAATGTTTAAAAACATGGCCAAAAACATCATCATATAGCATGTTGAAAAAACGACCATAAATGACGTTATAGTTTGCCGAAAAATGTCAAAATGTGACATGTAAAAAACAGCTAAAAACCACATAAAATAACATTTCAAGATACGTCATAGTATAGAATGTTGAAAAGAAAAACGGCGAAAAAAACAATCAAAAACATCATAGTATAGTACGTCAAAACACGTCATAGCATAGTATGTAGAAAATATAGCCAAAACGTCACAATATGACATGTCAAAAGAACTTTGGAAAACGTAATAGTGTCATGTTTTTGGTTGTTTTTTTACCACATAGTGGGTTCATTTTTGATGACATACTATACCATGATGTTTTTGGGCCGTTTTCAGTCATTTTTGATGGCATACCAAACTATGAAGTTTTGGGGTCATTTTTGAGGACATGGTATACCATGATGTTTTTGAGCGATTTTCGGTTATTTTTGACGATATATTATACCATGCCATTTTGGGTCATTTTTGGACAACATACTTTACTATGGCGTTTTTATCATGTTTGGGACGACATATACTATAAAGTTTTATTATGACGTTTTAATTATTTTTTTAACATTTGACACTGACATTTTTATGATGTCTTGAACGACAAGTATACTAAGACTTTTATTTAAATAATTTTTTAATCTCAAATTTAATTTTTAATTATTCTTTTAATAGACCCACGATATTATGACATTTTCATCATTTTTTCAATGACATATTTTACAATGTGTGTTTTAGAATACTAAAACTATACATATATGTGATATATATATATATATATATATATATATATATATATATAATTTTATATATATTTTTTTTTTTTTTTCATGACATACTATGACTTTTCCATCACAAAATATTTCAGGACTTTTTCGTCATTTAATGAAACATTATGTCATAACATTCTATACAAGGACTTCATTCATTTTTTATTCCACAGTATACTAAAATTTTTGCTGTGTAATTTCTTAACATACCATACTAAGACATTTTCCTATTTGATCATCAACATACAATAACCTGGATTTTTCTTTTGATGTACTATATAATAGGGCTGTACCTGACTGAGAATTATTTAAATTGAATCAGATTTTGCTGTTCAAAACAAATATTCGATGATTTGTTTTGTAATTCCATGTAAAGTTTTACAGTTTTAACAAGGCTCAGAAATACAGTCCTACTGCTGACATTTCAGTCAGAGGTTTGATGTGTCGTGTGTCATGTGTCTCAGTGCATCTAAAAGTCAAGGATGCTTCCATGGTAGGACCGGTCCTTCCAAGTCAGGTCTGACAGAGGCTAGGCAAGATATTCGGTGAGCACACAGTGGGACAGACTGGCAAGTCCCAAGCTGTGCGTCACTGACGAAGCCTCGCCTTCAATACCAACAAACTGTGGATACCTCACGAACACTGAGGATACACACATATATCTGTGAGGGAAGGACTCGGTCATCAATAGAGTTTTAATGACATAGCCTCCTTGAAATCCAGCCAATTCAGGATCCTCTTTTGACTCTGAGAAGCACCAACTGTCTGACTTTGCTTCCAGGTGTTGGTGGTGTGTTTGGTAGTCCTGGATGCCATCTTTGTTCTGGCGGAGGTGCTGATAGATCTGTCCATCATCAATGTGAAACATGGCCACATTGCTCCAGAGGTAGGACACAGATTACAGATTACTTACATGAAGCTATCTTCCTATACTTCAGTTTACTGACAGGTGTTTTTGCAGGTGTTTCACTACCTGAGCCTGGCTCTTCTCACATTCTTCATGGTGGAGCTGTCTGGGAAGCTGTATGCTTACCGTCTGGAGTTCTTCCAGCACAAGTTTGAGGTGTTTGATGGTGTGGTGGTGGTGGTCTCCTTCGTGTTGGACATCGCGGTCATCTTCCTTGAAGAGGCCTTCACTGGGATGAGTCTCCTCATCCTGCTGCGACTCTGGAGGGTGGCGAGAATTATCAATGGTCAGTGGCACTTTGTCTACAAGCATGTACACAAACACCTCATCAAAAAACCTCCTAATAAATACTGTACTACTGTGGTAGTATCTGTAGAGGCGGTTTGTGATGATGTTATATTGGATTGTAATATATTGTAAACTCTTTCCTTTTTTCCACCAGCTGGTTCTTAAGGGACCTATAGAGCTTTTTTTTTTTTTTTTTTTTTTGCACAGGGCCCCCGAGCAGGTTAATCCGGCCCTGGCATTTGGCAGTCTCAGTAGCTAATCTGTGGGGCACACTCACAGAAAAAAGAACAAAATTATATACATTTAATAAAGAAGCATTTCAAGCAAAAAAAATGTTATTTATGGCTAAATACATCTTTGGTAAAATAGTTTTTAAATATCGTTATTTAAATTTGTAAATACAGAATACATAAAAATAATACTTACTAGGACCCATGGTTGATCATGAAACTATGGACCTCCCTGTAGGTATCCTGGTTTCAGTGAAGACGCGTGCAGACCAGAAGGTCCACAAGCTGAAGGAGAGCTATGACCACCTCGTTCAAAGAGTCACAGAGCTACAGGAGCGCAGTGATAAACTGGTGAGTTCCAAAAGCTGCTTTGTACCAGATCAGAAAGGTTCACATGAACTACAGTGAAGAAAAATTCATTGTATGAGCATTCGTTGTATTATTATTATTATTTAAAGGAATTATATCTGTGGTGTCCTCAGGGCCTGTAACTGAGACATTTTGACACCTGTGAATCTGGGGTCACACGTTACACCATGGTTACATTACCTAATCATTGTTGCCTTGGCAGCGACTTGCCAATGGATGCCACCCACTTGTCACTCAAAGGGCCACACCCTTAAATATGCACTCTTGGAGCCAGCCTCGAGTGGCCATTTGAGGAACTGCAGTTTTTTGGGTACTGTGGCCGTGGCTTTATTTTTCTCAGAATGTACCAGTGAGGTTCAACAACAGACTGACTCCTCTCTCCAGGGTTCATACGGTCACAGAAAACCTGGAAAAAGTCATGGAATTTGCAGATAGTTATTTCCAGGCCTGGAAAAGTTTTGAAAAATGAAATATACCATGCAAAACACATTGTGTTCAAGGACCATTGGTAATTTTAAAATCCAATGATCATTTTAAAGGTTTTTTTGTTTTGTTTTGCTTTTTCAGAAAACATGCTCATGGGTTTGGAAGGCATGTTTTCTTCAAAAATCACCAACATTTTTTAATGAAAAAAGAAACTTCCAAAGATTTTAAAGACAAGAATGGACAGAATTTTTAAAGAAAACATGCCTTCCAAACCCACGGGCCTGTTTTCTTAAAAAAATCATTGGCAAGATAAATTAAACATACAGCCATTTAAAGTTATATGCCCCCATCCCCAAAGCCAAAATCATAAGAATGAGTCCCCCCCAGTGCTTAAAAATTGTTTGACATGCCTTCCCTTATTTTGCACCATCCCCTCCCCTCTTATCAATAACAAATAGTCCCTTAGGTATATTTTAATAAGGTCTAATTCATTATTTTGAAAATGATGTATTTTCAAAATAGCTATTATATAGTCATGAAAAATAAGAATAATGGAATAACATCATTGACTATATCTACTGTATAATAAGTATCAGTTGTTATTTCAGAGAATGTATAGTCTTGAAAATTTGCCTCAAAGTCATTGAAATGTCTTGGTAAAAGTGTGTATGAACCCTGTCCCTCTGTCTGTCTCCATCTCCCCTCAGGAACAAGAGAACCAGAAACTTCAAGCCCTCCTGAAGAAGAACGGCATAGACTCCTAACTCATTGCGCTTACTGCTGTGGAGCTGTTGTTTATTGTCATTATATCACGTACCTTTCTGCACTCTTTTTAAACAGAACATTCCATGATCAACTTATATTTTAGACCTAATTTCAATATTCCTACTACTTTTTCACAGATCCTTAAGCGTTGATACATTACCTGTAAATCTTTTTTTTGAGTAACTGTAACAGTAAATCCATATTCAGGTGTCCCGACATTACACTGATGGAAGCCAGGAATGAAAGCCAGATATTCAGATGCTACTGGATGCTACTTTATAAAGCTACAAGGCCGCTGCCTTAATTTCACAGTAAATATTTGTATCATTCCTCACACTGATGAACTGTACATAAAGTTAAATGTACATCTGCTTTGTGAAATTTAAGTACTTAACGTTGTGTAGAAAAAAAGAAAACACAAAGATGTAAATAAATGAATTGATTTCATTTATTAAAAAAAGTTTGTTAAATAATCTTTGTACAAACTTCCTATATACATTATTCACACAATTTACAGGAGCACTGTTGGAGCGTTCAGACAAAAGGGAAGAAGAAGTCAAAGGGCAGTTTGGCATTGATGGTGGGCGTGGCTCTGTAACCAGGAAGAGCAGCAGCAGAAACTGGTATGAAGGCCACAGAGCTCCTGATTGGCAGGAAGCTGCTGCCTCCAGACAACATGTCCTGTGGCAGGACAGGACAGGACCGTCAGACACAGGGGAAATCATCAGATGGCATTTTTTTGTATTGAAATCCGAAAGTCTTTATGAAAAAGGGCGTCTTACCAGACTGGTGGTGTTGCTCTGGATGACTTCTCTGATGCTTACAATCTGAGGTTGGGGGTTCACCAAGGATCCATATTTGGTCCATTCAATTTCTAAATGAAGTGACAGCGGGATGCTGCAACTCTGTGCTTCCTGCAAAACACAAACATAAAGCATATTGCTGTCTGTTCAACAGAGTTCATACAATATGCTTGAAGTAATTTTAGTTGTATCCCAGAACTTAAATTTCTGACTGTCAAATTCAACATTTCTTCACTTGGGTCCTTAAAAAATACTTGAATATAATCAAGAGAACAGAATGACATTTTGTTTATATATTTTTTTATAGATATTTTTGGGGCTTTTTCAATGCCTTTACTTGATAGGACAGATATAGCATGAAAGGGGGAGAGAGAAGGGGACACAGTACATGGGGTGTCTGCTCTGAGCCACCGGGCGCCCCATCATTTCATTTTTTAACGAGAAAACAAAGAGTGACCATGGTTGCAGATATTATTAGTAATTATTAGATCTGTGAAATTATTTTTTTTAATTGATTGCTAAATTTCGCATTTTTTAATCACGTTCTCAATTCCATTTTTTTGCATTTCAAAACAGTTTTGAAGTACATTTTAACAAAAGCAATTCTTACCAGACTGTCTTCAGTCAAATCACACAGTCATGGGTAGCAACAGAACCCATTTTCATCAGACATTTTAGGACAGAGGTCAAGAGGCCGCTGTGAAATGGCTGTGCCATTTTTCA
Source organism: Plectropomus leopardus (assembly GCF_026936395.1). Classification (NCBI taxonomy): domain Eukaryota; kingdom Metazoa; phylum Chordata; class Actinopteri; order Perciformes; family Serranidae; genus Plectropomus; species Plectropomus leopardus. Next base: position 33,604,390 of record NC_142183.1, on the reverse strand, counting down.
ATCATCAAAATATAGCCTAACTCTATAACGTTATTCCGCCTCCTTACAGAGAAGCTAGCTGCAAAACAGGTCAGGCATTTTAAAAAAAAGCACTGAAGAGGGACTTGTGTTTTTAAATCTGGCTTAGGTGAGAGACATACAACTTGAAAAGGTAGTATTTTATAAAAATTTTAAATAAAAACATCACACCACAGCCACCCACCTCCTCTGATAAGCACAGAAACTAAACAATGTCCTGCTGTGGACAGGGCCGCAGCAAAACGTATTTTAGCCACCTAAAAAAATAAATATCAGTTTAATCGCACACTATATTGGAATATTTTTGGTGTTTTTGATATAACAGCTTCAAATCCCTATCGGTTAGGGGTGTTTTACAGCAAGGTAGAGTGGTGAAAATATTCTAAATATATAGAGTACACATAAACTGATACTGATTTATTTAGGCGGCTTAAAACAAATTAATGAAGGCAGAGTTTACTCAGCGCTGTTTGATCAGCCTGTATGTAGGCCTATGTAACGCAGCGGTTTTCTACCCTTAGATTATTTTAAACAAACACTTAGGATTGTAATTTGGTCTATATCATAAACTGGATAAATCTTGACCACGAGTCGGACGTACTTCCGTTACTAAATGTATTCTTCCCCTGTGCTTGTATTCTGGGACGACAAGGACAACAGTGTATGGGCCCTGACACTTCATCAGTCAGAAACAGGATTTTGCTAGACCTGAGACGCTTCTGTTTTCAAACTCACCGCAGGATTGAAGTTGCTCATGATTGGCACCCAGTCCAGTGGATATTCTAATGGGGAGTTTCCAAAAGAAGCCACATAGAGAGCACGGTGCGGTCCTCTCAGAACATCCAACAGCACCTGAAAGACCAGGGAGCAGTTGGCAGCATCCTCCAGTCTGCAGAAACAAGACACAGATGTGTTAAGACATCGGGAAGCATTGAACCTGACCATAGTGACTAGATTTTTTCAATCTAAGGCTGTCATGCCTTAATGTGCAGCCGGACACAGAGTCCACACCGAACAGGACAGGGGAGCGTTGATGTGGACCCTGCAGACAGTCCTGGTCCTCGGCACTGTGGAGAAGAGACAGTGTGTCTCTGGGGTCGATGCTTCGAGCGATCCCTGTGAGGACAACTGTTAAGGACAAACCCCGGACCTTGTAGAACATCAGGATATCTCTTTCTCATCAAACTCTCTCAAAGAAGCCTTAACACTTTGCTGCTGCTACAGATTCATACTGTGTATGAGGCTGCATTCATGTGATGCCGGAATAATTGGAACGACGACTTTCCCACTTTGAAAATTCACTTGAACGGCCTCTCGTGTTGGAAAAAACGAGATAATTTCATTTTGGATATTTTGAGAGTTTTCATAGCATTTATTTGATAGGACAGCTAGAGATATGACAGGAGCCTCTGAATATGGGACGCATGCTTTACAAACGGACCTAACCAGCACCCCCCCGGAGATAATTTTATAGCATGAGCTGCCGACACGATGTCATAAATTCCTAAACGTGGCGGGCAAAAATCAAGGTTTGGTCAATGCTAAGAAACTTTTTATTTAATTCACACATTAAATATCAATTTCTGATCACATGTAAATTAATATTAACTGTTGTCTATGTATAGTGACCTAGATTGGTTATAAATTTTATTTTGTTTCGCATAAACCCTGAAAACAAGTCAAGTAAAGATATTTTCAAGCTATATTTTAGTGGCTTTAAATACATATCTTTGAAATTATGACTAACATTATTCGTTTCCTTTACTCTTAATTGTCATGAATAAACTGGGAACAGCTATCGACATCCTGTTTAAATGCTCTTAGCATTAAAATGCAACCCATCCTCTTTGTAGCTTCCATGTTGTTCCCACTTTACCATCTTGAAACACACAAACAAGTCGGAAGAATGACTTCCCAACTTGGAAACTGTGACCTACTGACATTGCATGAATGCAGCACAAGTCAAGGTGAGGGGAGTCCAGCGTCCAGGCAGGTAAAGGATATTCTGCTGTTTTTGTTCCTGACACAAGAGGCAGTCCAACCACATAACCTGGATTTCCACTGTAGTGAACGGCCACCTCCTCCCCATCCTCCTGTTGAAAACACACAAGATAAAACAAATTACTAATATTAAGTCTCAAAAACAAACATTTTGTACATTTTTAGTTTGCGCAGGACTTAATTTATTTTCACTAAATCAGAGCTTTAAAAATGTATGTGTGGATATTTTGTACCACCCCTCACTGCTGTAAGTCTACAAAATCATTTTGCAGTTTTTTCTCCAAAAAAAAAAAAAAAAACAGGATCAGACACACTTAAACCCTTGGGAAGGGTGCTCTTCCATGAAGTAAGCGGGTTTTTTTTTGTACAGCGCTTTGATTCATTTGTCACTGTATTTGTGTTTTGACATCAGCAGAAGCTTTGACCCCTCTGCCAAAGAAGCTCTAAATTATCATCTCAAGTAACCCATTTCTTGACATCATTACATGATAGGGAGACAATTCAAGTTGAGACACTACCTTGACAAATGTGATGTGGAACTCCTGTTGCAGGGTCAGTGCTGCTTCACGGATAAATCCAAGCACCAGAGACACAGACGCATTCACTATCTCTCCTGCTGGGTTGTACCTGATCACATAGGCAACCTATGAGACAAATTTGTCTTATTAGTTCAAAAGACAATGACTTTTTGGGTTAACTCAGGCGCTTCAACACAAAACGCCGTTGATAAGCTACAAACTACCCAGTGCAATATTAAATAATAACACCACACAGAACAAGTGTCATCAAGCAACCAAAGTCAGCATCATCATAGGCACACACAGAGCCAAAAGTAAGCTAAGAAAACTAGTAATCAAACAAAGCTGCTAACAACAGCAGATGACAGCACACAGAATGACACGTAATGACAACGATTTAAGCAAATAAAAGCTCAGGCTTTGAACTGAAGTTTTACGGTATATTGATATATTGCCCAGCTCTACCTGAAATATTTTTACATTTGCAGCTTTTTTAATCCTCAACTACAGGAGGGTCCCTTCAGACAGTCGTGTGTTGGAGTGTGTTTGACTCACCTTCAGCACCACATTAGCACAGAGGCTCGGCTGCAGGAGAACAGAGTTGAGGTTTTCTCCACCGCTGATCTCTAGCTCTGTCTGAGTCCCATCCACAGACTGCAGGACGACTGAAGCCACGTCCACACGAACAACCTCCAACAGCATCACAAACATGCACATTAGTCAGCTTTTATTAAAATCCACCCCAAATCTTGCAGTTACATAGGTATTTTGCTGGGGATTGCAATGCAGGTGGATCTATCAGTTCAGTGCTTTGGTCCAGACTGAGACATCTCTGCAGACATTCATGTTCCACTCATACGGTAGTTTTAAACTGATGATATTCCCATCAGCCTTTGCTATTCTTTGTATTCAGTACTAGTTAGCATGTGTTAGCTCTCTGTATTATAATTGTGAACCAAAAAATCATTCAGTCAAGTTACAGAGCTGCTAACATGGCTGCAGACCTTAAGTCATATTTCAGGACATTCCATGCAGCCGTCCATTTCTCTTACAGATATGCCAGATATGGGGTCATTAAAGCACAGATTAAGTTTCATGTTCTGACTGATTGATTTTCATAACATCCTTAAATGTATGGATATCAATGAAAGCTGGGGGGGAGTATTTTAAACAATCTACAACTCTACCAGTATGTTTTGAATAAATTGTTTTGATGTGGTGATGATGCAAATGGGGCATTATGTGAATACTTCCCTCTTCTCTGTAAATGTAAAAATGTTTCCTGTCCTCACATTGCAGCAACTTTTTCTGTGCAAACTTGTTGCAGTATGTGGCATGTCACATGTTTTTGGGGGTTCTGTCTATTATTTGCGCAAAAGGTATGCCAGCGTCTTGCTAAATTTCCTAGTTAGACATGTTCATGTGAAAATTGTTTACACAGACTGCTCTGTTATTTTAAAGCACCCAATAACACCTGCATATTCCCAAACTTCCATCAGGTCATTACGGAGTTTGGAGGCTCTACTGGGAACTAAAACTAAATCCAGGAGCGCACCTTCATCTGTATCAGCTGACTAAATAAATCAACTAAAATATCTCTTAGTGTAAAGACATACTGTAGACCTCTGCACATCATAGTTTAACACACAAATACAAAGGCAATATTTTGGATTACTTTTATTTCAAAAGTCTTGTTATGAAGTAGCTTTTAATCTTCTTACTGGACTGAAATAATTATTTGCTTATTAAAATAGTTGTCAGTTTTTGTGTTGATCAACTAAATACGGATCTAAAAACGGACTAAAAACAGATCATTTCAGAGTGAAAGAAAAGAAGGCATACTCACTGCAGCATCTTCAGTCTTCCCCTGTAGAGTGAAAAAGATTTATTTTAGCATCTTTATGTTAAAATCAACTGATTCTTTATTTGAGGGGTTTTTCTGTGTTTTCAGCATTTACAATACAGGAACTCATTTGATCTTGTGCTTATGAACAAACATTCATGTTACCAAATTAGTAAAAAAAAAAAAAATAAAAAAAAAGAGAAGTTGACCCGGAATCATTTCCAGCTACCAGAGATATTTCTTGTAAATGTCCATGAGTGTAGCAGGTAGAAGAAAAAAGCTGCAGATCCAGAATGGAAGGTTGACAAACAGTGAGCCCACCAAAACGTAAATTACAACAATAAATGGACTTCTTTGGGGCGCTCAGTAGCTCGTCTAGTAGAGCAGGCAAAGGCTATGTCCTTACCCCAGCAGCCACGGGTTTGATTCCAACTCCTCCTCTTGCTGCATGTCATCCCCTCTCTATCCCATTTCACACTAAAACTGCTCTTTCAAATAAAACCCATAAAATAATATTTTAAAAAAATAACTCAGCTATTAAGTACACAAAAGACTTGTGTGCTGTAAATTAAGCAGACTGTCCCTTTAATCTCAGTGTATGTTCTAATGTGTATTAAAAATCATTCACTGATGATGTCTGAGAGAGTTAAGCCTTGTCCACACAGACAAGGTATTTTTCTCTCACATGCACTGTTTTAATAAAAAAAAATCTGTCAAAAACAAAACCCTAAACACAAATAAAGTGCTGTGAAGAGCACATCAAACTACCAGGCGGTGATAGAACTGCAACCCTGAAGATACACAAAAAAGAAGAAGCTGTTGGTCAATTATAGGCCTGGGAAAAAGCTATTACCAGAAGGCTTTCTGAAGCAGTGACCTCTGTCATTCTGACGTCTCTGTTCCTCAATATAGTGAAAACAGTAACTTTACATATCTCAAAACTCCTGTTAGAAAGGTTAGAGCCAGCACTGTGTTGGCCACATCCGTCATATTATTAGTGACGTCTGACAAAGGAGATAACAGCACACACTGTGACATCTCAACTCTTCTCTACACATCTACACTGAAAACAGTCTGTGAAAAACTGAACAGTTTTACAAAAGATCCACAGTGTGTGTGCGGATAAAAAGCCAAAACGCATAAAAAAAACTGTTTTCAGATAAATCCTGTGCGTGTGTGAATAACTCCTAAGAGCCTAAACACATGCCACATTTTTTGAACCTTGAAATCTATTGTTTCTATTATAGGAGGGCTCCAAAGGCAAGAGTGATGCCTCACAATGTGCTAGCTTCCTTAGCGCATGTTTTTCAGGGTGCGAAGGCTGTGCATCGAGACAGAGTTAACTTTTGGAACGCTGCAGCAGGCATTGAACGTCATGTGAAAGAAACCAATCACAGCCAGAGGATATATTTTTCTTCATCTGTAAATATCATTCTATTTATGGATAAGAAGTGAATGATTTAAGTGCAAGGCCACCCTTAACTTCACAATCTCACGGACAGTATTTTAGGCCTGATACACACTCCAAAAACAACTGCTGGAAGAACATCTGCTGTGCACTCAGGATTTCTGGTCAGCAGGCTATGATACAGTGCTGGTTACGGTTGCTTAGCAACCTTAAATGCCTCCACACTTTTTAAAGTTGTCACAGAGTAGGGCAGTTAAAGACGGGGCATGTGTCCTGGCCTTAAGGAGTGTTTGAGGGTGGACGCAGCAGCAGTGTGTGTCAGAGTAAATATGGGACTCACAGCAAAGAGCAGGATGTCGGTGTAGGTGTCCATGCTGAGGGCCTCCAGAGAGCTGCAGTCCTGCTCCACAACCACACGGCGGGAACACACACTGCTCTGATCCTTCAGGAACGCTGAGGATCACACAGCAACAACACACACATATAAAATGAGAAACACTGTTTCTTTTAAGCATGTTTGAAATACGAAATTACAATAATAAGACGGTAAAGAGGCTTGTTTCCTAAAATGTCAGACCACTCCTTAACAAATAAGCACTCTGTAAGCTGTAGATTTGAAAGAAACCTTAAAAAAATAATGGCATGTGAAAATAAAAGTATATTAATATGACTAAATAAAAGCATGAAGTATTTTCTCTGTGTGTTTCTGAAGAAGCAGAAAGTCTGCTGTATAAGCCACATGTTCCCTGCTGTGATTCAAACCTTTACTGCGTACTGTGTTATTGCATTTGTTTGTTGCACTTTGTACTGTCTGTTGTAGGTTGTATCATGAGAACAGTCAGGTGACATATCCATGAGTGTGACTGCAGGTCCAATCATAAATATAAAATCCTTGTGTTGTTAAGAGGTGCTATGACACTGTTGAGGTGTTGCAACTGCAGTTTTCATCAGTGTTTAAGCGAGGACAAATTAAAATCTACCTGTCTGTATAAGGCCACCAAAGGTAACAAAATCAAACAGACAAGGCAGAGGTCAACATGAAGCATTTTTTGGTTTATTATTATTATTATCATTATCATTATCATTATTATTATTATTATTGTTTAAAGCATGAATGGCTTCAGCTGCTGTTGCCTGACTGAGGCTGATTAAACATCTACAGGTCAACAGCTTAGTGGTAAGGCCTTTGCACACCAAATCAATATTTTCCTCTCAACCATGTTTACACACCAACTCCAAAACTTTTGTCAATATTCGAAGTTTTCAGAACCGTTTGAATTTTTTGCATTTTTGCATCTGTTACAACTCTTTGAGCCTCATTCAAAACACTTTTGTTTCTGTAATTTAACATAAGTACACCCTCTTGTGTTCAATGTACAGAAATGCATTTCTCTACAGATGTTTCAAACAGCACCACAGACATGCTGTCCACCCTTATGAAATATGCACATGGAGCAGCAGAGTGACAAAAACAGGACCAGTGATGCATGATGACATATGAGTGTAGAGGCTGTCCTGCCAGGTGTGTAGACAGTTTTGTGAAATATTTTGTTATAAGACATATTAATTACTATGAATACACTCTATATGTTACACAGCTAGCATGCTACCAATGTCAGCTAAGTATGCTGTCAAACTTTTCACTTATTAAAACATTCATACGTGGAATTAACTGAATAAAGCATCTTATTCAATTCACTATCATGCTAACTTCCCATTGCACAGGGTGCATTTAGTTAATCTATAATCTACTGCATTTTATTTTATAAATGTAAGTCCATTTACCATTTAAGCATCTATTATTATCCAATAATTGTCACACAACTGCCACAGTGGCCATGACTGAGCAAAAGTGACACTGTTCCACATTTAAGTGCACAGAAGTTACCTGCGGGACTGCTGTCCACACAGTCAGCAGTGACACCAGGAGCTGGCAGCAGGAGCGTCCCCCTCTGTCCCCTCACTCCTGCTGTCACCATCACGTCCCCATACTGAACCAGAAACCAGCAGCACAGAATCAACATCGCTCTTTCATGATAATTACAAATAATCAGTGTGAGACAAACAAGAGTTAATTCTTTAAAGCAGAGACTTGCCTTGTATCCAGGAGAAACCTGGAGCTCTGCAGCAGCAGACACCGGCACACCTGAGCTCTCCTCTGAGCCGAAAATAAAGCTGGTAAACTGTTTATAGAGGGAGTCAAAGTTCCTGTCAGTTGGGAGAGCAGGCGAGGGATGAGAGAATCCGTCAACACCTGGACAAAATCAAAAATAACTGTGTGACATGACTGCATTCTGTCTGTGGTCTAAATCAGTGGCCATACACTGATATTCTAAATATCTGTATTCTGAAAATTAGAAAAATAACACCAGACTCATTTAAATTTAGGTTAGTTTACATATAATACCGACCAGTTGGCGTAAGACTTCAGTACTAAGTGCTATTGTCTTTGAAAATATTTCAGTCGCAGGTCTTTCAGCTTTACTTTATAAAAACGTACAAAATATGTCAGGTAAACAACAACAAAAACATACATGAGAGCACAGATCACTGACATTCTGAAAAGATCATGGTAAATAATAACAATAAATAATCATAATATCAATGCAAACATCAATAACAAACACAGACAGAAACAGAAGCAAACAAGCAAAAATAATTCATATTCATATCACATCAGACGGTTTCGCCAAATAAGTTTTTGTAATATTCTAAAAGTCTGCTGCTATTTTTTTGTCGTTTGGAAGAGATGAAAGTGTTGAAATCAATCAAGAAAAGACGAAAACAGGGTTGTGAGATAGGGCTGGGCAATATAAAGATATATCATATTGAAATATGAGTCTATATATCCTCTTCAATATTGGATATGTTAGATGACGATATGGAATAAATGGTGTTTTTTCCTGATTTTAAACATTGCATTACAGTAAAGTTATGTGCTCTTCTCAACTTATCAGACAGTTCTACTTGTTTTAAAACTTGCCTTTACCCATTTAATCATTATATCCACATCACTTATGATTATTAATCAAAAAATGGTGCTGTGTAAGTGTATATGTTCTTTCTACAATATTGTCACATCAAATAGAGAATCTAGTTAAAAAAACTGATTCTGTCTACCAGTTCTAGCATTAATGACCTACTTTTGAGGAGATTTAAAAACATTGAAATATATATTGTGAATTGAGATGGAGCCTAAAAATATTGCAATATCATTTTTAGCCCATATCTCCCAGCCCTACTGTGAAACCAAACATTTTTGATCCGAATGAACATCACTTTAAATGAACAGGACTTACGGCTCTGTGAGTAAATGCAGAAGATGTCATAATTAGTCTCCTTCCTGACAGCGGACTGTAGCTCGGAGTAACCGTCCATTGTTGTCCCTAAAGAGTAGGACGCCACATCGTGGCTGCACAGCTGCTTTGGGCCGCTGCAAAAAATAAAAAAGAACACTCAGGATGAGCCTGTACAGATATAAACATGTTGAATTGGAGAGTAATTTTCATACTGATACACAACAGACAAAAAAGATCATTCAATCTGTCCATAAGCAAGCACACAATTTCATTTATAGATATGGTTTATTTACAAGTTAACTGTGCTTCATGAAGTAATCTTATTTTATAATGATATAATAATAATAATAAACTTTATTTATCGAGCCCTTTTCATACAAGTAATGCAGCTCAAAGTGCTTCACAATAAAATAAATGCAACACAAAAAACAAGACAATCAAAAGGCATGTTGATAAACAAGATATAAGAGTCAAAGTACAAAGTACATAGACCAGTAAGAACAGTAAAAATAACTGATGAGAATTGATGTAAAATAATAAATACAGTTAGAGTTACATTAATTAAAAGTCAGACTAAATAAATGTTTTTTTTCATTTAAAAATGTTCACAGAGACAGCTTCTCACATGTTTTTTGGAGGGGTATTCCATAATTTTGGAGTATAATAAACAAAAGCTGCGCTGCCCAGTTTCTTGTGTATATAATCATGCTTATTTAAAAACCAAACAGCAGAAGATCTGAGAGCTCGTGAGGGATTATAGAATGACAGAAAGTCTGCAATGGAGGCCGGCCCCAAATCAATAAGAGCTTTAAAAACAATTAAAAGAACCTTAAAATCTATTCTTAAAGATATGACTGAAATGTACAGTATGACCCCTTCCTGTGGACCAGGTTGGACACTTACCTGACAGTGTCCACGGAGCAGCCGGTGAACAGAGACACCTCCTCACTACACGCTCTGTCACAGCAGCAGTTGACATCACACACGTCCTTGTGCTCATCACAGGGACACAACCTGTCAACTGAAACACACACAGCAACACTCAGGTTAGACAGACATTCTTTAAACAAAGCTGCTTCATCCACCTGTCTTGAACAAAGCTACCTGCCTACACCTTCTTCTTATAGAGATATGGCCTTGGTTTAGTGATATCCTGTGTTAACATATATTAAATGGCCATGTGTCTGAAATGTGTGTATATGCATTTTACTATAATATATGGGATATGTCTACGTATGCTTGAGTATGAACCAGTTGAGGGGAACCACCAGAGCCCCGCGATACGATACTATCATGATACTTAGGTCACTATACAATATCATTGTGATTTTAAATGTTTTGTGATATATTGAGTATTATAACATATATTTCTATCTTTTGTGATTTATTACTTTTTTCAGGTCCTATTAAGGAAAACATTTAAAGGAATCTATTTTAATCTATTAGGATAAAGTTTGTCTTACTTTAATCATCAGCAAAATGTATCTAGTGGACTGAAAAAGCAATTGATATTATTGATTGAGTAGACTACCATAAGTTTTATTTAACTTGGCAGTATTAATAATTTATGTAGTTAAAAAAACAATACTTTGCTTCTAAATATAGATAAAATACTACCATACAATTCAAAATACTACCATACAATTCAATCATTCAATTATTTTTACTGAAACCAGAAGCACCAAAAAGGAGGTTACATCAGCACAGTGAACAAACAAAACAAGAAAGTAAAACAAAACAAACAAAAACAATTCAAAGCAAGAAAAGATCTGGAAAAAATGCCTGAAAATTATGAATAAACTTCACTGGACATTTTTCCCAAACTTTTGAAAAAATAGTCTTCTACATCTACAGATCTCTTTTTTTGCAACTTTCTTATTTTGTTTGTTTGTCTTCCCATGTTTTTCAATAAAATAAAGCAATTTTTTTGCTCAGGTCTTGAGAGATTCAATAAATGATTTAATTGTATTCCCATCTTTGCTGAGCAAGTTTTGTGTGACAGGAAATAATAGCCCATCCCATAAATAGACCCCTGTCCCAAAAATAAGCCTGCTAAGGCTATTATTCGCTACTATTATTTGTTTTATTGTATATTTAATTGTTTTCAAAGCACATCATCTTTATGTGACGATGCAGAATGTTTACATACAGTAAGCATGTATTGCATATATTGTTTGAGTGTGTGTGTGTGTGTGTGTGTGTGTGTGTGTGTGCAGTTAAATGTGCAAACTCCATTTTAACATATCTCAGTTTAAAAATGTCTGGATGAACACCAGAGGAACACATTTACTTGTTTCGTTTTGAGTTGTCGATTGATGACTTGTCACTAACTGGCACATACTCTACAACAACCATCAACCACAGAGGCTTTATAAAGCACAGAGCTAAGCTAGCTAGCTATTAGCTAAGCTATTACACGAAGACTTAAGAGGGTTAAACAGTGTCGTTACCGCCGGTGAGAGGAGTGAGCAGGCGGCCGGAGAGGGGCAGCGGCTCGGCGGGAAGGCTCGGCTCAGTGGTCCGCGGTGTGCTGCTGGAGCTCGGTGTCGATGTGGTCCAGTCAAACTCTGTCGGCTGCACAGTTGTATAGCTGTCAGTAACGTTGTATGTGACGTTCTGCTCACCAAACGTCGTGTTCCAGTTGTAGCTTGTTGTACTTTCGTTCGTAGTGACGGCTGAGAACCACAAAAATAAGCAAAAGAGCTTCAAAACAGACCAAAGTAAGGCGGCTGCGAGCGCCATCTTTGTTTAACCGTTGCTAGGATTCTTCTTCTTCTGGTGTTCCGCTGATGTGTTTCTGCTTGAAGCATTACCGCCACCTGCTGTCCGAGGAAGGCACTGCTCCACTCCAGATAGCTCAGACCATAGCTAATGTAATGTCATGTAAAATATAACATAACATAACATAACATAACATAACATAACATAACATAACATAACATAACATAACATAACATAACATAACAGGGAAAAACATATTTATAACCATTTATCAGAATTACATATATAAAATTATGTTACAAAAATATATTCTTTTACTTTTTTTTTTTAAACTAGTTTTCAAGTAATATTCTTGTAGGCTTTTGACTTTCTTGCTGATTTCAGCTAATTTCTTATTTTGTTGCTCAATCAAGCCAGTTTGCTCAGGCTTTAAAGGGTTAAGACTTGGATCCACTTGATCTTAACCATGACTTTCTCAGCACAGCAGAAGTCTTCTCTTACAAATGTGTTTTTGCAATTTTTCATTGGTTTTACTTTTTTTTTAAACACAGATCTCATACATAGACCCAAAACCCTGTTGTTTTAAAATGTAATTATACACTCACAGATAACCATGTTAACAGCACATGTATTTTTCTAAATTTATTACCTTTACATTATCAAATGACAAATGAGTTGCTCCTCTGACCGAGGATGAGGTCTCCAGACTTCTTCTGAGCTCAAAACCTACAACATGTCCTCTCGATCCAATACCCACCCGCATCCTGCAGACCATCCTGCCCACTATCAAACCTGCAGTCACACACATTGTCAATTCCTCCCTAAAAACTGACACTTTTCCTGCTACTTTTAAGCAAGCCCATGTCACCCCACTGCTCAATAAGCCTAATCTCAACCCCGCCCAGGTTGAAAACTACAGGCCAGTCTCACTTCTACCATTTCTGTCGAAAATACTGGAGCAGTATTTAACCAGGTCTCTGAACACTTGCGGAACAACAACCTACTTGACTCCTTTCAGTCTGGCTTCAGGTGTGACCATTCCACTGAGACTGCACTCCTGTCAGTCACTGAGTCACTGAGACTGGCTCGAGCTGCTGGTCAATCCTCTGTCCTACTGCTGCTGGACCTGTCTGCTGCCTTTGACACGGTGAACCATCAAATCCTCCTCTCCACACTCTCTGAGCTCGGCATCTCAGGTTCTGTCCTATTGTGGTTCAAGTCCTACCTCACAGGCAGATCCTTCAGTGTCATGGCGAGGAGAGGTGTCTAGGTCACATGGCCTATCGACAGGGGTTCCTCAGGGGTCGGTGCTTGGTCCCCTACTCTTCTCTCTGTACACCACCTCACTCGGTGCAGTGATCCGCTCCCATGGTTTCTCCTACCACTGCTATGCTGATGACACTCAGCTCTTCCTCTCCTTTCCACCTGATGACAGAACGGTCTCAGCTCGGATATCAGCGTGTCTGGCTGATATCTCCACATGGATGAAGGAACGCCACCTTCAGCTAAATCTGTCTAAGACCGAACTCATGGTCTTTCCAGCTTGTCCATCTCTTCAGCCTCGGATCAGTGTCCAACTAGACTCGAGCCTACTTGTGCCCACAAACTCAGCCAGAAACCTGGGTGTCATGATTGATGACCAGCTGACCTTTAAGGTTCATGTGGCCTCAGTTTCTCGGTCTTGTCGTTATGCCATCTACAACATCAGGAAGATCAGACCCTTCCTGACCCAACAGGCCACACAGCTTCTGGTTCAGGCTCTTGTGATCTCACGCATTGACTACTGCAACTCTCTTCTGGCAGGCCTCCCTGCATGCTCATTCAAACCTCTTCAGATGATCCAGAACGCAGCAGCACGTCTGGTCTTCAACCAGCCCAAAAGAGCACATGTCACCCCGCTGCTAATTTCTCTTCACTGGCTTCTAGTGGCAGCCAGAATCAAATTCAAAGCACTTCTCTTGGCTTACAAAACAATCACAAGAACTGCTCCAGCCTACCTGGAATCCCTGATCCAGGTCTACTCTCCTTCTCGCCCTCGCTCTGCATGCGAAAGACGCCTGGTGCTTCCAGCCCAGCACGGCTCTAAATCTCTAGCCAGACTCTTCTCTTCTGTTGTTCCCAAATGGTGGAACAAACTTCCAAACTCTGTGCGTTCTGCTGAGTCCCTTTCTACTTTTAAGAGACAACTGAAAACTAAATTGTTCCGAGAACACCTCAGCACTTAACCTGACTCTTCTCCGCTTTGCCCTTTGGGGTAGATTAAGTCAGATGGTCCAAAACCCAGCACCTAATGATTATCTAGCACTGACAAAGTTGTGTGATGTTGTATGTTGACTGTCATCGTAAGTAGTGATACTGAGATTGTTGAATCTCAGATGCTGAGATCGCTACTGGTTATTACTTTGATTTAAAAAAAAAAAAAAAAAAAAAAAAGGGCGGGGGGGCTGTGCGGCACTTCTTCTGCCACTAGACGGCAATACCTGTGACCAATCACACCTGAAGCACTTTTTGCACTTACTAAGGGTTTTTTCCTTAAGTCTAAATTCTTGCTGGTGTTGTACGTCATTTTGGATAAAAGCGTCTGCTAAATGAAATTGTAGAATTGTAGAATTGTGTTGGCAAACAGTGTTTTCACACATCCAGCAGCTGTCATAATGTTTGGAAGTAAGTCTGTACCCACTCATCAGTTCAAATTTGGGGTTGCAGTATTTACGTAATCCACAGGATGGCAGCAAAAGACAGTAAAACAGGAAAACTCAAGCGATCATGATACTCTTCCTCGCTTCATTCAAAGAAAGAGCAGCGACATGATTTCATCCATTTACTTTATTTATATGCTGTGTTAAACTGAGGTATTATGGCTGTGTTTTGTGTAAATGGAACAGGTTTTCTTTAGGCTGTCTGACCTATGACCAGCAACACAGAGGCCGATGTCCAGACTAACTCATTCTATAATTGTCCATTTATTAATTTATCAATCTAACATGTTAGAAAATAATGTCCAATTGTGATAACAGTTTGCCACAGCCAAAGGTCACGTGTTCCAATGTGTATTCAATTAAAATGACATGAAACAGAGAAATGCAACCAATCCTTTGCAACCTCACACACATCCAGTGCAGAACCAACAGGTTGAAAGCAGAAAACAAAAGATAGCTCACGTTTCTGCTGTCCTTTGGCTGCATCATGCTGTGGTGTTGTATATTACTGTCTGAATGGCTTTTAAATGTGTGTGTGGTAGTATGAAAGTGTTTGGTGTGTGAGCATAAATGTAATGGTGTAGAGTTTTGATATATGATTTATGTGTGTGTGTGTTTTATGTAAATTTAATTTATAGATACAGTTTTACTTATTTATTGTAAACTCTGCATCTGTTCAGTTGTTAACTGTGAGCGTAAATGTTGGTAAACTCAAACTCCTCCTCAGATATGAGAAGCTGGAAGAACAGACAGCCTATGTGTCAGGGATGTTTGCTTCATAACTTCAAAATAAACTGAACTGTCCCTTTAAAAGTCATGTCAATGGTGAAAGAAGGTTTATCTGAATGAATGTTTTGAGTATTAAATGCCATATATGAGTGCTTCACAAGTCGTCATACATTCTGACATGTTTTTTTCTGACATATATATTTTTTCAGAACTGGTTTTGAACATTAAAATCCAGCAGTTATGGAGGTTTTCTACTTCTGACATTAACCAGCCTCGACAGTGGTGACCTCAACTACAGAAGTCAAACAGGGGCCTCAACTTCTCACGCTCTCCTGATTCAAATCTGACTCCTTGACCTCTGACCTCCTCAGCCAATGAATCTAATGGAAGTTAAATGTGTGTATTTATTACATGTACTTCTCTAAATAACCTCTTGTGTTCCCTGTTACACTGCACCTCTCCCTCTCTCTCTCTCTGTCTCTCTCTGCACTGTCTCCAGACCCTCACACTCATTAATTAATTCTCAATGGCCATTAAGGCGCCGTGGGCCGGACCCCTGATGAATATACTTAATCTGACTTTGTGTGGATAATATCCATCTGTCAGGGGGAGGCACAGCTGCACTATGGATGCTGATGTCCAAGGTGTGTGTGAGATAGTGTGTTTTCACTGCCTACTGTTTGTGTGCGTGCTTACATTGTGTGTGTGTGAGCGCCGGGGCACGGTCATTGAACGATGAACACATAGGTTATCACAAGGTCACCACCTCAATTGCATTGCGTGTGTGTGTGTGTGTGTGTGTGTGTGTGGTTGGGTGGCAGTGAGAGGAAGGAAGTCTAATTAGAGCATTAATTAAGAAGCAAACGGTTTATTGAATAAATCCTGTGGTCATTAACAGAACACACAGCAGCAGCCTCCTGCTCTGTGTTCTCCCCCTCTGCTCTCATGTCACCCTGACATCAGGGTTTGGGGTGTTCTGCTGTTTTTTTGCTCTGGTCCAATCAGTGATCAGTTTGTTACAATGTTCATATAATAATTAATTAACCAATCAATCACCTTATTTGTCATATTGAATCATATAAATTACAATTCAGTTCAATACAACTCTGTATAGTTCCTTCAGTTTGTGCGTTAAAAAAAGGACAGGAATATATAAGATTGGGCTGCCGGTGTCATCATTTAGGATCTGAGAGTCCTGAGGAAGCAGCTCCTCCTGAGCTTCTCAGCAGATGGATTTCTATTAACCCTCAAACTGCACAAACTGAAATTGCGAATATAAAATATGTCTAATGGAAAATGGTGATTTGAAAAAGTCCTATTTTGCAAAACTGCAATGGAAACACATTTTTAGCTTTTATCAATCAGATTTATTTATAAAGCACTTTTAAAACAACCAGAGTCGACCAAGGGGCTGTACAAAAACAATAAAAATAAAAATAATTTTAGCTTTTATAGATCACATGATGCTATGGCTATGTGCTTGGCGGTAGAAACTGGCTCCCTCGGGCATGATGCAACAGGAGGTGTTACTGCGTTAGTTCCATTCGGCTATGTTTTCAAATGATGCCACCTGTGCGCGTTGCATGTGGACGCGCCCGTTGCCATATGGCTGTATGGCTGGCAACGTATAACAACAACACCACTGGTTCTTTCCGAGTGCGTTCTCATCTGATGCAGTGCAGCCGTGTTCCAGTTGGACGCGGAAGCTGGCTTTTTGCATTACGCTTGTACACTGGAAACAGAGTGCGGCGCTATTTCACAAGTGAGAACGGGCTGGAATATGGGTACAACATCTTTTTCAGGACTGAGAACACTACAACAGAATATTGGGTATTTTTTTATATATTTATTTTTTAATTCTGCACGTCTAAAAAAATCACATTACCATTCACTGTCTATGCAGCAGCTCCAGACTTCACACCCCACAAGTTTGAAACTTCTCTGATTTCTGGCTTTGAGAGAAAGTAGCTCATGTTAACAAATATCAGTTGAACTTCCCTTGATTGTGAAAATAACATAATGAAATTCTTAATTTAGGTAGTGTTCCCCTTTAATATCCATATTCAAATATATCTGCGACATCACTTGCTGTGAGAATGTGAACTGTTCAACATTTTAGTGAAGTTAAAAAAAGAAAAACTACAGTTTACTAAAACTAAGGTTTTAGGCTTCTGGCTTTGGTCATCATTTATTAGATAGAATAAAATGTATGAGACTGACAAACACAAACGCAGTCATGCTGCGTGTCCTTCACTGTGCTTTGCAGCATGTCCTGCTGTCTCACAGGAAACAGTGTCCTTAGCTGTAAATCTGCTGCCTTCAGCCTGCTGTAACTCACCATACAAAGCATGTACTGTATGTGTGTGTTTGTAGTGTATCATGTCCCGGTGCTACAGAGCACCACCTCTGCTCCTCTAATCCTCTCAGCCTATCCCCCCTCTCTGTCTCTGTCTCCATATCTGTCCATTTATCTGTCCATCTCTCATCAGGTCATCGTCTCTACTGTTTCAGCCCTCCCTCTCTGCTGATACCGGCGTCCTTCACAGGCACACACGTGCACACATCAAAAAATAGTTTGCAGAAGCCTCGGACTCTATCTCCAGGATTCAGAATTTACACTTTAATACTTGCTCTGTCTCCCAATAAATAACAGTTTTTTAAAGAGAAAATCCTCACTGGCTCTTGTGTGAAACTCTGCAGAATCCTTGAATATCTGTCATATATATACTCTTTTTCTGACTGTAAATCAAACAAAAGAATGCAGTGATGAAAATATTATTATCATTGGGATCTACATCTTTCTTTCTCTCTCCATGGCCTGTTCTGTCGTCCTCCTCCGTCTGTCTCTGTCTGTCAGTCTGTCATCTCTCTGCCCTGATAACATCATGTTATCTGCTCTCCAAATTAAAACACCAGCCTTATGCCCTTCACTGACACATAGCTGCTCCGTGTGTGTGTGTGTGTGTGTGTGTGTGTGTGTAGGTCACAGTGTTTTGTCATTGTTTTGTAACAGAGGTCAGAGTCAAAGTACCAGGCTTTGGTTTATGATAAAAAATGGGAACGTGAGAATGAATTTGCGTGTAAACTGTTTGCAGAAGAAAATTTACTTCCATTCCAGCATTCATCATCAGGCGGATTTGCATCAACCCTCAAATTACGCAAATTGAAATTGCAAATACGCCAAATGGAAACATGTCAATTTCGAAAAAAAAAAAAACTACAAGAGGTGTTATTGCATCACATAACTCTTTAAAAGTTGAGTGGATCATCCGAAAGTTCCGAATCCACAATTCCTCTGTGAAATCATGGACTATCAGCTCCCAGAAATCCCTCAAAAGGGGCCAGTCCCACATTTAAGGGGCTTGCCTTTCCTTTATTGCTCGCATAACATGCCTACATTGCCTTCGACTGGAAATACTGACAGCTCGTGCGGTGGCTGCAATAGAAATAAACTTGGCTGCCGATGATTGGCACAATGGGTCTCAGGATCTGAAGATGGGCAAATGCCAGCCCATAATACAACTCTAAGAACATTCCTCCAAAGTGCCAGACATCATTGAAGGTTAGCAGTTACCCACTGAAGCTGGTTACAGTGACAAACTGCTGTCACGTCAAGGCCCTGGTTAACTCGACCAGATGGATTTCTCTGGAACAATATCTGACAATTTGTGCAGAGATTCATTCCACCAAGCAAACCAATTGTTGCATCAGCTGTGCAGGTGGCTGATCTCAGACGGTCTTGCAGGTAAAGAGACGCTGGATGTTTGGATGTTAAAGGTCCTGAGCTGGTGTGGCTACACCTGGTCTGCGGTTTTGAGGATGGCTGGATGTACTGCCAAATTCACGGAAATAACAGTGGAGAGGGTTTATCGTAGTGAAATGAACATTCAGTTCACTGCCACAACTCTGATGGGCATTTATGAAAACGTGACCATGTAAACTGTTCGCGGAAGCAAATTTACGTGCATTCCAGGATTCATCAATATATCAGTAGCTCTAGTCTTGCACAACAGAGCACAATACAAATGAAAATTGTAATTTCCAACAATGTCACACTCCCTAAAACTTGTGACATCTGTGCCATGTGTTGTGTCATCAAACTGCACATTTTAGAGTGGCCTTTTGTTGTGACCATCCTAAGGCACATCTGTGTAATTTAGTGCTCACTTACACCAAATTTTAACAAATTTGTGACCAAAATTAGAAAGGAATTTCTTTTGTGTGCTTAAAAACAGTCTGCTGTGTTTAATTTAAGCTTTGAAAAACGGGAGCAAAAACCAAAGTGTTGCTTTTATAGTATTGTTCAGTGTACAAATACATACAAAAACAACTTACAACTACATTACAGGGCGTCATAAACCAGTCATCAAATGCGTATTTACTGCTTTTAAATGCAAAATATGGGGACTCTCAGCAAAGTGTTAGTAGCCCAACTTTAATATACATATGACCAGACATTCATATCATATTCACTCTATCAAATGTGAATTATCCATCATAACAAAGACCTTGGGTTTGCCAGATTTCCATCCAGTTATTACTGGTTATTACTGCCAATGAAAATAGAAAAACCCAACCACTGATTTATCCTCAGCAGCTGCGTGTGCAGAGCTCAGCTCATTTCAATCACAAATGGCAGCATCTTGATTTACACCGGCCACTGTTTTAATAGAGCTAGCCATGGCCAAATTTAAACTAGCCCGATTAATCAACTAAACATTCAATATCTCCCATTCAGCAGGCAAGCGGCGAGCACACACGGCTTCTCAATATGAATTTTCCGGGAGATTTCTCTATTGATCGACAGACAGATGATTTGTGAGATACATTGTGGGGAGATCAATAGGCGGCCGGTCAATAGCTCATGCGGAGAAATGAACTGTGGTGACGTGAAGGCCACAAAGTCAAGTCTGCGTGTAAGTCTCGCATGTGAAAATGAAGACGCTCGCAGTGTTTGCAGCTGGGGCTGAGGGCTCAAACCAGCAACCTTTGAGTCGCAGTCCCCGAAAACTGCTCGGTTACAGGCAGCCAATGAGGTTTAATAAAGTAGAGAGGAACAAAGCCTGAGGAGACAGCAGGGTGGCCAGTGACTTTTACAGCAATCAGACTCATGTTTCTCTCCTACACACACACACACACACACACACACACACACACACACACACACACACACACGGCTTCATGCACTCTGCTATTTTACTGAGGTTCCACTTTGCTGCTCTGCTCTGTAGGGAGACCTCTGTCTTTGGGGGGACTGTTTTGTGTGTGTGTGTGTGTGTGTGTGTGTGTGTGTGTGTGTGTGTGTGTGCACTCTCTGTGTTTCTCTCTGTTTGTGTGTGTTCAACCATTCAACTCACCAGGTTTGGCTTGACTGGTGTGTGTGAGTGTGTGAAAGAACAGTGAGGGTAGAGTGGTGTCAAAGCCAAGCAGATGATGAATGGCATTAGTTTAGGCTGTCATTACAGACTGGTGTTTTATGTAGGGGTCAACTCTAATGGAGGAGAGGAGAGGAGAAGGAGGAGAGGAGAAGGAGGCGAGGAGAGGAGAGGAGACGAGATGAGAAGAGAGGAGAAGAGAAGAGGACGCATCCTTCACGTATTCAGCCATCTGACAATGTATCCTCATACAGTGGTTCATGAGTGCCCTTACTGTTAAGATAAGGTGTAGGAAAATAATTAGTTTTGGGCGTTGTTACATGACAATGTGATGTGATGATGAGACATGACATTACTCAACTTTAAAAAAAACTTAGCGTTGACTTTTGGTTTTATGTCGGACATAAACCACAGTCTCCTGGGTCGAAGTCCTGTGTTTGTTTGACCCCAACACCACCCCAGCTTTCCTCCCTACATACATGGACTCCTCCTCCTTTGTTATCCTCATGTGACGGTGGACAGCCTGCAGCACACAGGTCACATGATCACAGCCTCCTGGCTCACAATTACAGTACAGTTAAATTCAGTTAAATTCAGTTCAATTCAACTCAATTCAGTTCAGTTCAGTTAAGTTCAGTTCAACTCAGTTCAGTTTATTTTAGTTCAACTCAATTCAGTTCAGTTCAGTTCAGTTCAGCTCAACTCAACTCAACTCAACTCAATTCAACTGACTTGAGTTCAGTTTAAACAACTTTTTTATCCCAAAGGGCAACAGACTACAGAACATACAAACATTTACAAATGAACAGCAGACAGTAGTAAGGAGTATGTCAGATACAATAAATAAGTAAAGCAATATATGTTGACTGGCACGCTGGCGCCCTTGTGTGGCCCCCTTAGCAGTGAAACCACACGTGGTCCGAGCAAGGAGTATACAGAGTTTAGGAGGATCATATATGAATTGTAGTGCATTACTTTTCATAGATATAGGTGCATTGTGCATAACGTTTCATATATATATATATGCATAAACAGTGAATGACAACAGATTGCCGTTAAGTTTAAACACTGAGCTTATGATTAAGCCCTGTTTGTGGCCCCCAGATGCTGCAATGCTCATCATGTCTCCTGTGGCTCAGGAGATAGAGCCTGTCCTTCTCTAATGGGAAGGTTGGCGCTTCGATCCCCTGCTGCTGCAGTCCGTATGTTCGCAGTATCCTTGGGCAAGATACCCCAACTGAACCCCAAAATACTCCAGATGATTTTCCATCATTGTGTGTATAGTTAAAAAACTGAGTAGCAGGGGGCACCTTGTACGGTAGCCACCAGTGTATGACTGTGTGTGTGTGAATAACTAAATGTGACATGGAGTGTAAAAGTGCTTTGAGAGTTGAACGACTAGAAAAGGGCTAAGCCATTGCAGTACCATTTACCATAAAATTTATATCAGAATCAGACCTACTGCCATAGGAAAAGACATAACAGCTAAGGACAAGGACAACAAACCAAAAAAGGTAAAGAAAAGACAGACTAATTAAAGGTCAAGAGTTCTGCAAATTATAAAATAGTAATAGTAAATATTGTCCATTAATTATTTACAAATTATTGTATGTGGACAGTATGTGTATGTAACTATTAGCAATCAAATCAGCACGCTCCCAGTCTGAACTTGTCAAATACATCCGCTCTGTCAGTGCTTTTGGTGTACAAGCGCAATGTGAAAACCACCTACCGTGTTCAGTCAAAACACGGTTAGATGGCATCAGATAAGAACATGGCTGGACAGAACCAGCAGGCAGCCAGACGGCACCAGATGTATCCACATGTAACACACACGGGCCATATCACGTGATAACATGGCTGGATGGAACCAGCCGTGCTCACATGCAACGAAGAAGGACAGCGTCAGATAATAACACTGCCGGTAACAAAATATAAGCTTCCCGAGTGGATGTGAGGTTTCCTTTCCTACGCCTTACCATATGCCTCTTTTGCCTACCCAGCCATGACTTTGTTGCCTAATACTAACCATCTTGACAGCTGATGTTGGTTGCCATGTGCTTATGTTGTGTAAACATAAGACTGTGCAGCGTCATCCCACCATGTGCATATGTGGACATCATAGTAACCATCCCTGAGCTTAGACAGCTGACGCAGAGAGATACCTAAAACATCATAAGTAGACGTGGAAGGTCACTGACAGAGCGGCACCATGTGACAAGCTGGGATGAGAATTTGTTGGTCAAATATACATGACGGATATGTTAGTTTGGAGCTCTTACAAGTCAAAAAGCAATTGTTGATATCTATAATTGCTATTACCATTACTGAATAAATGATTGAAGGGTTTTCCATGTTGGTCCTGATCACTGTTCCCATGGGACACGAATGGAGAAAGACTCTTTGTAAGTGAGAAGAGGAGGAGACAGAGAGAGAGAGAGCAAAGGAAGAGACAGAAGACAGAAGACAGAAGGAAAGACAATTTACCGAGAGGGACAGAGGGATGGAGACACATGAACTAGTAGAGGAGAGAAAGAGAATAAAAGAGAGAGAGAGAGTGGTTAAAGGACATTTTCCCTGTGGTCATTTTGGGTGATGGGGCATGACTGACCCCAACCACACAGACACACACACACACATACACACACACACACACCCTGTCAGAGGGTTGGCAGGGTGCTGCTGAAACAGGCAGGATGTTTTAGTAATCTCCACCAATCAGCTGCCTGCTAGTCTGTGTAATAAAGAGAGAGAGTGAGACAAAGATGGGGGGTGGGGGGGGATTTGCTCTAGTTGTTTTAAATTACAGCCTGCACTCTCTAGGTGAACAACCCCTCACCTACACACTTTATACGCTGTCACACACATACACACACACACACACCACCACTGCCACCGCCGCCAATGGCCAATGAACGCTATATTAGCCACCTTAAAAGGGACGCCGCAGCGCCCGGCAGCCTCGGCTGCGCTTAGCTGCTGTTTGGAGACACAAACGTGGAGGACAGCAGGGTCCTGCTGGCTGACCAACCTTGTTATTAAGTCAGGGTGGCCAAACACAACCTAACAGTAACATGAATTAAAGTGGCCCCACAGCAGCCTGTCACAGGCCGGCCAGGTGACACCTTGATGTGTTTTAACCCTGAAGCAGGTGAACAACAAATAGTTATTTCCAGCAGCACTCCGGGGATGCAGGCTTACATACAGTACATGCATGAGACCTGGGACCTGCCCAGAGCAACTTTCATTACCACCCAGCTTCTGTGTCAGGCTCAGTGGCCCCTCACAAGCAGCTGCTGATGCAGAGGTCAAAGTCAGCAACTAGTGTGAAAATAAAAAGCAGCAACTCTGTTTATTTTTCATAACTTCAGACTGCGAGACACTTGAATGATGCTCTGCTGTTTTCAGACCAATTGCAAGCAAAGGTCTGGGATGGGACTACAAAAAATTCAATAGGTGGGTTTCAATGAAAGATTTGAGCAACACTTAGGTGACGTCTATAAAATGCTATTTGTAATTTCTTTATTTTAAAAGTGACAGTGTACATGAATCCACATTTAAACAAATGTGAATGAGCTCGAGTTAGCAGGGGAGCTCATTTTCATTGGTAGTCCCCTGGCTGATGTGAAAAGGCATCTGAAAATAACAGTATGTAGAATGGTTAAGACAAACAACAATAAGATAAAAAGGCATAGAATATAGTTAAACATACAAGTTAAGAATATACAACACAATTTAACAATATGAATAGGTACAATTTAAATAGCAGATGATGCATGCACTGTTTTTGCATAATGACTGTGTTTCCATTGAGTGATGCTATGCAACTTCTCCTCTGGTGATAACATTCCAAGAAGCATGGCGATGGTTGTTCAAAACATTAGCATCTTATTTATATTGCAGCTGCCGCACTAGTCGTCATTATTTCCAATCCAAGGTGACGTAGGCGTGTTATGGAGCGATAATGGAAGGGCAAGCCCCCTCTTCATGGGAGCAGCCACGTATTTCTGGATTTCTGTGAGGTGATAGTCCACGGTTTCACAGAGGAATTGTGGATTCATAACTTCTAGATGATCTGCACAACTTTTGAAGAGTTATGTGATGTAATAACACCCCTTGCAGCTCCTGCTGCATCATGAGGGAGCCAGTTCCTACTGAAAGGAACATAGCCATTGCATCATGTGATCACCTACAAAAGCCCAAAAAGTGTGTTTTTTGCAAAATATTGATTTTTCAAATCCCCTGAAATAGAGTAAAAACATTTTTTGTGATAAATGGGAGGTTTTTGACATTGACGAATGTCCATTTTCATACTTTATATTCTCAATTTCAATTTGCACAACTTGAGCGTGAATGGAAACCCACCTGCTGTATTTACAGTTTTTAAAAATCAGTACTAATTAACCGTGTCTTTTCATTTTGTTGATGCGGGTTGGGTAAAGTAATACTCGACAACTACATTGTTGCCTGACCTAAAGTGTGGATCTCCAATATGGCTGCCACAGGGTGAGTCACCTGAGCGTCATCTATATTTGCTGCACATATTGTCTAGCCCTGGTGGGTGTGTGGCTTTTGGGTGTGAGGTGTGTGTTAGTGTGTGTCCAGGGTGCTCTGCGGGTTAGTGTAATGTTGTGGGTTCAAGCGCAGCCCTCAGCCCTCAGCTGGATGTCATCCCCACTCTGCCTGCTGGGCTTCAGCACCGCTAACCTCTGCCTGTGGAGGGTCTACAGGGTCAATATGGTGTTTTACCAACAGGAAAGTGATTCTCCGCAGCTGTCAACATCTATCAACCTCAATCACACACACACACACACACACACACACACACACATACACACGCAAACACACACAGGTCAGCCACTCAGCCATACACGCACACCCACCAAAACACACACACACACACACACACTGGAGGTCAGCCACTCATAAAGCCGTAAACAACAGAAAATGGTATGTGGCTGAAAAAGTGTCAGCTCAATTGGATTCTGCAAACACTGCTCTGTTTTTCTACAGCTCCTTTATTTTCTCTGTCCATGTTGATATGTCTTCTATCTTCTCGGCTTGCCTAGAGGTTTTTACTCCATCTAAAGGCTATCTGAGTCACTGATGCTTATGGCTCTGTATTTTTCCCCTTTTACTCACCAGTTGGCTCCCTCAGACTAGCACCATTTTCTGTCTTATCTGTGCAGAGAATGGGAATGCTGGGGTTAGAGCAAAATTGGCCAAACATCCTTAGTTATTTCCTAATTGACTGGATAGTTATCACCATTGTCTTTGGATGCATCTCTGTAAGTAAAGCAATTAGGAATTTACATGCTTATAAAGACTATTATTAACAATCCATCTCCAATTTTTGCGTTTTCGTTTCCTATTATTAAATGCTAACAGACAACAGTCCTGTTAGTGGCCCCGAGAGGCTGCTGCATTCCAGCTGAAAAGCAAATCAAAACCAAAGACTTGCAATGGGATCACACCAGCTGCTATACAGTGATCCCTTACTTAAAACACGCGTGGTTCAGGGGCGTAAAGTGTTTGTGTAAATACATCAGTAAATTAATTTTAAAGCTTTTATGTATCCTATAAAGGGCAACTGCCAACAAGTGGCTAAATGAAACTACAGAATGTTGTCACGCCAAACACGTCTTTACAGCTTCGCTGTGTTAGAGATGTTAGGTCATTCTAGATGCTATGACATAGGCAACTGGATCTGCTTGAGTTTCTTGAAGACATTCAACGTAGAACTGACAAAACTGCACATGAAAAAGTCAAAATGTCTTCAAATTTTTAGTTAGGCCCATTCATTAAGGAAGCGGCATTTATGACCTTTACTGCAGCCAGACACCGGGGGGGATCTAGAGGTTTTGACTCTAGTTTTAGGGAGCTGTTATGTCACCCATCTTTATATACAGTCTGCTGTTGATAATAGGTTTTGGACATAGAATTAAGATATGTCAAGCTTTGATACATACACAGTCACTGGCAGTAGGTTCAAGCCATTGTTGGTTTGGTCTTTTCAAGGGAGTCGGCAGCAACAGAAATGTAGAACACTGTCCTTTTTTTAAGGATCAGTTATGTCACCTGTCAGTATTCTTTTTAACAGACTTAACATTAAGTGATATTTCCTCAAACTGAACTGTGAAAAATCTGACATGATCATCGATCCCAAATCTCTCACCAAAACCGCACGCGACTCCTTCCTCACCATTGCTAACTCTCATTAATAACCTCTTCTTTGAATATGTCAACCACATCACCAGAAGTGCCTTCTTCCACCTTAAAAACACAGCTATCTATGCCATCACTCTCCCTCCCTGCAGCTGAAACCCTAACTAGTGCTTTCGTCACCTCCAGAATTGACGACTGCAACAGCATTTTCTATGGTTCTTCATCCAAAGTCCTCAATAAACTCCAGCACATCAACAATTTTGCTGCTTCTTTGCTCACTCACTCATGCGGTCACATCACCCCTCCCCTCCAGAACCTCCACTCAGTCTCCCAATTTTTTAACAACTTCTTCCAATTCAAAACACTTTTTAAGATCAACCTCTTCAAAAGTGCTTTAAGTGTCTAATTAATGGAATAAAAACTTTAATGTTGTGTGTATTTTAGAGTATTATATTTCATGTTTTTTTTATGTATGTAATGTGTATTTGAGTACCTGGAAATGCACTCTATAAATAAAATCTATTGTTATTATTGTTACTTTGTAGTAAGTGGTGCAGCACCAGATCATTGTAATTCATTGCCATTATAAATGAATGTGGGTAACTGTACGTATGTGAGTGTGTATCAGTCATGCGTCTCATGCCGAAAGTTTTTCAGTGTATTTGAACTTTGACTGCAGTATATATTCGCACTCAGACATTATTAACAGTGAGATATGTATTACAGGTCTTTCCCCGCTCACCATATTCTCTTTTATCAGGAGTGTTCATGTGACATATGGATCTTATTGGCACTGTATAAACTGTATGTGTGTGTATCTGTATTCACGGGATTGGTTTGAGGGTTACATTTGTGTTGTCTAATGGGATGAATTGTACTGTGTGTATGTGTGTGTGTGTGTGTGTGTGTGTGTGTGTGTACTTTGATTTAGATGTGCGGCCCTATATTCTCTCTGCCATCTTCATTGTTTTATCTCCCACACACACATACACACACCTGACAGGCCTATCCAGGCTAATAGATAGTATTTTAAATCATATTACCTCCATTACAAACTGTTTTATTGTCCTACCACATCTGTCAACCCACTGAGTGGCTACGATGTGTGTGTGTGTGTGTGTGTGTGTGTGTGTGTGTGTGTGTGTGATGGAGAGAGAGTGAGAGAGACGCCAAGAAACCAAGCTTTCTCCTCTCCTCTGATGATATCTGTTTAGGTGGAAATGAAGCCACGCTGGAGGAGAATGTTGGTGCTGAAACTAAAAGATTGAGCTGTAGGACATAGATCAGAGAGAGGGAAGAAAGAGACATAAAGACATAGAGAGGGAGAAGGGGATGTGGGGACAGAGAATAACATATAAACTGGTGGTGCAATCAGTGGTCCTGACCCCACTTTGTCAGCATGGTGTGTGTGAGGGAGAGATAATGAGAGAAAATGATCGCATGTTTGGCACATCTGAATCTAACATCTAGGAGGGTTAGAGGGGGACAAATGCGGATGAGCATATATATTACAGTTGTAAAAATTGTCATTTAACTTTGCTGGTCAGTTGACCAGAATAACAAGAAACATGTTTGTTGTGAGCAGTGTGGAGTGGAAGCAGAGATGCCGGCGATATATCAAAAATTGTAAAAATAAAACGTAACCTTTCAGGATGACTAGAAACCACCAGAGGAAGAAAAAAAAAAGTTCTTTTCAAATCCTTTATCAGAACGGGGCTTCTTTGTTTAATGTAACATACACTACTTAATAACTAAACTCTAGTCAGGTGGAGGGGTATTTAGGCAAAAATTTTCAACTTCCTTCCTCTTTCTATGCAATTTATATGCATGTGCAACACTGTATTTTAGATATTAAGGCCTTGATATCACAGAAATTTTCAATTATTTATTTATTTATTTTTTTAAAATATTAATTATTTATACTTTTGACATGGTATGGAGCATAAAACATGTAATAATAAAACAATACAAAGCCATAGTGCACAGCATGGTCAAAATAAGACAAATATTGCTTTGACAACAAATATTACTTAAACAAGGGCAGGATGTTTGTCAAAAAAGCACTTAATATACAGATAACATTTGGCTTATTTGATTGTAGTCTCAGAATTATTTTACATTCTGTGATGCTGCTACCCCGATGTCAACACAAGCACATGGTGGGATTAGCTGCATGTGTTTATGTTTAGGCAACAACAGCACATGACAACCAACACTGGGACTTCAACGAAAGCTCATGCTGGCATGCATGGTTAGGATTAGGCAACAAAGTCATAGATTGTTAGGAAGGAGGCACATGGTAAGGTGTAGAAAATAGACATCACATTGAGATAGGAAGCGAACACCGGACCACCACATGCGAACGTGAAAAGTGCTTTTTGGTGTCGGGATCTTACGCCAAAAGCACTGTCAAATCAGTGGTATTTGATGACTTTAGTATGAGAACAGGCTGGAGTTATAAAATTTGTGGCTTCCTCGGATTTTACAAAGCTATTCAAAGAAGGCCTGGACACACTCTTTGAGCCCATGGGAGCTATGTGGAATGACACATGCACAATGTAACTAGAGCTGCAATCTTGAAGGGAAACAGCAGATGGTGCAAGAAATAAAAATACTGTGTCTGCTCTAGTTCTCAGTGGGTGTGGTCTTTTCAGTCTTCTTGGGTGTGCTTAAGCTGACGGAATTTTTTGGGTACACTCAAATGGATGACAGTCAGTATACAATAAAATGTTTGCATATAGAAACCATTTTTAATGGTCTTCTGTTAAACCTTTGAAACCTAAGCAATTTGACTTGATTTATTTTAAAAGTGTGAAAAAGGCAATGAGCAACAATGTCCCCAGAAACTGGCAAGAAATAAGTGAAAAGTGACAAGAAAATTACCTGGCAATAAGCACAAAAGAAAACTAAAAAACAGAAAGTCATTAAGGTGCTCTTAAGGTGGTCTGTAACATAAATATACATATGTAATTAAAAGAATTCTAAACATATTTTTTTGATATTTTCCCGTTTTTTTAATAAAATGCATGATAAGTTACCCATTTAATTTTCTGGTCATTTCCTTTTCACCTTTTACTTTTTTTCAGTTTGCAGGACATTTCTTGCCAAGTCACTCATTATTTTTTCCCATATGTTTTCAAAAGAAATTAAGCCAAATTTGCACAGGTTTCAGGTGTTTAAATGCTCCTGAAAGGTGTGTGAACGCAGCACAGGAAAATGTATGTTGATCCAAGTGTTAAAGGGTTAAGGACCTTTTCTGTAATTACAGAATTGTAATTGTCACCCATATCTTAATTTTTCATCTAAAATATAAATATATACTTTGTGAAGCAAATCAATCATCCCCACGTTCTATGACAGGGTGCCATCTATTGTACCTTTTAGCAAGTGATGATCCAGTTTCCCTGCGTAAGTGCTACAACCTATTAATATGATGTGATATGATGCCATGACTTTCTCCTATTTTCAACCTCCATTAATAGCATCAGTAACAGATTACATGAATAAAGAGAATAGATAGAACAGTGTCAATACATATCAATGGTTATGAATGGATGATTCTTTATGTTGAAGCCATATGGTCCAACAGAGAAGCCAAAAAGAAGAGCCAGATCGCTTAAATAGCCTGAGAGGTGTTTGTTTGTCAAACTCCCGTCATTCCTTCACATTAAGATCTCCACCTACACAGCACTGTCTATGTGTGTGTGTGTGTGTGTGTGTGTGTGTGTGTGTGTGTGTGTGTGTGCTGTGGTTACAGGCAGCAAGGTCATGGCAGATGACAGCAATGTGTGTGCATTTGTTAGTCTGTGTGTGCGTGTGTGTGTGTGTGTGTGTGTGTGTGTGTGTGTGTGTATTAAAGGTTACTGGGTAGAGCATTGATTTAACCAGTGCATCCCTTACATATGACTGGGAATGGCCCCTCAACATGGAGATGGAGAATGCATCAGTGTGTTGATGCATAAAGCTACCATGCAGAACACACTCTGATAGGACACACACACACACACACACACTCACATGCTCTGATACACACATTCACGTTTGGCTCACTTCATCCAGAACGTTCTCTGATGGCTTTATCATTCTCCCTGCTCCCATGCACCCTGCTGATCACTGTGTGTGTGAGTGAGTGAGAGGGAAAGTGTGTCTGTGTGTGTGTGTGTGTGTGTGAGTAATATAGAATAATATTCATGGGGAATATTCAGATTTATAGTTGGGTTATTAATTGCGGCGGCGCTTTAAGTTATTCCTATTTTATGGGGCGGAAAGATAATAACCTAATAAGTTTCCCCTTGTGTATATGTGTGTGTGTGTGTGTGTGTGTGTGTGTGTGTGTGTGTGTGTGTGTGCCGGGGCTGGTGTGTGAGGTCAGGGAGGTCAGTGTGTGTTTGTATTGTTCCCAGTCTGAATATTCAGTGTGAGGTCCAGAGAGGGTGAACATATAGCTCATCATTACCAGCAGCATTTGTTTGACTTATTCTGTCACTGATAGCAACTATTAGCTCAGTCCAGAGAGCTCTAAAGGGACAAAGCACTTACTTTAAGAATGAGTAATTGTCACTGTGATAGTGCAGAGTGCTCCTATCAGTAACTGTGAATGTGAACAACTCTGCTCTATGGGATGTCATCCACAGGGAAGGAATTGGGAGCCATTATGAGAAGGACAGAGAGAATGTTTTAGGCACAAAGGGGGAAAGCTATTAATTATTCCACAAAAAAACACATAAATGCAAATATGAGTATTAAAAAATATACAAAACCAAACAAACAAAAAAAAACAGGTCATTTGTGAGAGATGACTGGAGATTGACAGAGGGTGTTTTTGTAATTTTATATTGAACTAGTTTAACTTTCTTCAGTAAAAAAAAAAAAATTGGGACAACCTTTTATCCATGATAAACAAAAAAAAGCTAAATAAAAAGTAACTTTTCAAAGGAAAGCTAATGACAGCGTAAACCTGGGGTCTTTGCCCTGTGGAAAAAAACCCAGATTGACCAGCCCAAGCCCTTTAGCATGCCCTTCAATCGGAAAAGATGTGATGCATTGCCCACTAGATTGTCCTTCCAGTAGAGAAAATGTAAGGCAATACCCACTATGGTAGCCCTACAGTGGAGAAAACATGATGCAGTGCCTGTTAGGGTGCTCTCCAGTGGAGAAAACGTAATGCATTGGTCTGTAGGTTGTCCTTCCAGTTGAAAAAAATATGATGCACTTCCAGTGGGGAAAACATGACCATTCCCCTTTAGGTTGTCCCTCCAGTGGTGAAAGCATGATGCAGTGCCCTCTAGGGTGCGTTTCTAGTGGAGAAAATCTCATGCATTGCCCTCTAACGTACCCCCCTAGTGGAGAAAACAATACTTTTTCTATTAATCTAATGATAGACAAGAACAGCCACCTTGAACCATGAGAGCACTACAAGGATGACAACAGCTGTATAACACATAAAAGAAATAAAAATAAGGACTAGAATCAAAGCTAACCGCATCCTGACTTTATTTCTGCACTGACAAACAAGAGTGGCTAATGAGCATCTCACTCTCTGAAAGAAAGGAAAAAAACTATCCCAAAAATGTTGAGGTATTACTTTAAGTTTTTCCCAGAAACATCTCGTGAATTGATCAGTTCTGTATTGCCTTTGACAGCCTTTAGTGGTCAGTGTTCTCATGCAGTTCTCATGCAGACAGGGCCAATTAGCAGCCAAATGAAGACTTATCGACCCAACACCATCAATTCACGCGGGCAGGAAGACCAACACTGTCCCTCCAACTCTGCTGTTGGTTTTACTATTATAACCACTTCTGCTGCAAAAGAGCTATTCACCACTCTGCACCCAAACATGCCTCTGCTCTAGTGTCTGTATAACAAGACTAAAAGGATGTCACTCAGTGATATACTGATGCACCTTTGTCACCTGGTGTGTGTGTCTTGTTTTTCATAGAATTGGATATGTAAATGTATCTCTCGTTTGTGTGTGTGTGTGTGTGTGTGTGTGTGTGTGTGTGTGTGTGTGTGTGTGTGTGTTGCAGGTCAAGCATCCTTCTGGCCTTTCCATTTTGTTTGCCATGTGATGGGTTCATTAAATCCCTCCAGCACTCCCCACCCCACCACCATCTACACACACACACACACACACACACACACACACACACACACAGACGTCTGTGAGGGATGCTTTAAAAAACTGCTAATTTGATCAATACTTAATTTTTCCTCCTCAATGCTTTTTTTCTCTGTTGTGCTGTGATAAGACGATGGAGGGGGCAGTGCTGTGTGCTTTAGTGTGTGTGTGTGTGTGTGTGTGTGTGTGAGTGTGTGGGTGTGTGTTTGTAAGACATCTGCAACTGGGTGTATATTATCAGTGTGTGTGTGTGTGTGTGTGTGTGTGTGTGTGTGTGTGAGTGTGTGTATATCCCTATCACAGCAGAGTGTGTATCAGTGCTGGGAGCTGCCTCTGTCTCTGCCTGTAATTTCCACGTGGCCTCCTATTACCTGTGTGTGTGAGTGTGTTTGTGTGTGCGACTGTGTGTGCGTGCGTGTGCAGACACTATCGGGCCATCTGGTAAATGGATAGGTTGGTGAGGTGTCGTCATGGCAGCCAGTTAGCCGGGGGATCCAAATGATGTCATCCCTCACCGCGGCAACACTTAAAGAGATAAGTTCCCTAAAGAGGCAGCCATTTATCAGCAGCCAATACACTGATACACACTGCAACATGCGCGCGCACGCACACATGCGCACACACACACATACACACACATATTGAAACATAACAACACAAACACACACACTCTATTGTTGAACCATTTGACCGCTCGAGCCCCTGTTCTCCATTTGTAATCACCCTGTCATGGCAGACACTGAGGGAGGTGGGGGGGCACTGGTCACACCATTGTGTGTGTGTATGTGTGTGTGTGTGTGTGTGTGTCTGTACGTGTGTCTGTGCGTGTGTGTAGCCTATATGTCTTGAAGGAATTCAACTTACGATGTAAGACATTCTGTTTCCTAGAGTCACACACTGTGTGTTTCGAATGACTGATAGCGATATTTTAAGTTTAAAGCTTCTCAGTATTTTGACTTCCATAATCACGTGAGCTTTGTAATTACAAGTTTAGCAAAAAAACCATTCATATTAAAACAGAAGAAGTAGAAGACTGAACAACATCTTGTTGAACCTCATGATGACATGTAAATGAGTTGCAGCTCAAATTGTCACTTTTTGTAGATATAACCAAATTAACAAGAGCAATCACTTATGTAGAGAAAATATCTGACACATTCTTACAGGACATCACATATACTGTTGCAACTAAAAGGTAGACAAGCTGGGTCTTCAGCTTCTACCTCATCCCATATTTGGAGCAAACTTGCCAAGGGGCCCTGGAGCACTTGCACATTATAGGTGGGTTTCCATTAACCCTCAAATTATGCAAATTGTAACTGCAAATATAAAATTCACCGAAGGGAACCATTTAAAATAAAATTTTATTAAATCCCATTTATTGCAAAAAAAGATTTTATGCTTGCATGAGGTGTTATTTGAGGCAATTTGAAAAAGCCATATTATGCAAAACTGCAATTGAAACACTGTTTTTTGGCTTCTCTCAGTCACATGATGCTATAATTATGCTCTTGTCAGACGTAACTGGCTCCCTCATGATGCAGCAGGAGCTTCAAGAGATGCTATTGCCTCACATAACTCTTCAGAGTTGAGCAGATCATCCTGAAGAGTTTAATCCACAATTACTCTGTGAAATCATGGACTATAACCTCCCAGAAATTCCTCATACTTGCCTGCTCCCACATATAAGGGGCTTGCTTTTCCATTATGGCTCGCATGTGCGGTGGCTGCAATAGAAATAAAGCTGCTAATGTTTTCAGCATCCACTGCTATGCTTTTTGGAACAGTGTTTGCAGAAATAGTTAAATTGGACATAACATTATAAACTGTGCCATTGTTTAGGCCATTAGAATAAAAATATAAAATCAAAATGATAATAAGACAATTTAATGATAATATTATAATATGATAAAAACACTCAAGGTTTCACTGCTTTGTGTGACTGTTAGCACTGATCTTTGTGAATTGGACCGCTTTGGCAATAAAGCTTCTGCTCATAGAGAGGAGTCAATTTTGCAACAAATGTATGCATATTAACTCATTTAAATGTGTAATTAGCACAAGAGTACCAAGATGTTATTTGGTGCATTTCACCTTTTGTGGGTGCTTTGAGTCTTTATTTGGTCTGATTCTTGCAGGCTGAATGCTAATGTGGCTCTGACAGACAGCTATTGTCTACTGAAATGAACCTTACGGCTATTATGTTAATATTAAAATAATCCAAAGTAAAATGCAGAATGATCCCAAAATTTTACAGCCAAATGATCTTTAGCCAAATGGAGTACGCTTATTTAGTGGCATAAACTGAAAATTCCCAAGCACATTCTTTGAAAACTGGAATGTATTATTTGTATTACATTTATTTTGTATTATAAGGTTTATATCATTTGTGAAGGAACCCTTTTTCATATATTATGTACAAAAGTATTTTGTAGTTTGTAGTTTGTATTTTGTTTAAGCGCACTTTGTCCTATAAAGCCTAATAATTGGAGCTGTCTGCCTGCAATAACCTTAACCTTTTGGTCCACTGAATCTAAATATATGTTAGATCAGATTATAGTTATAGTTGGGGTTAGAGTACCAAACAGCCCTGTTGCCCTGTTGTGTGTGTGTGTGTGTGTGTGTGTGTGTGTGTGTGTGTGTGTGTGTCAGTGGCAAGATGGCCTCTCTCTATTAGCTGTAATGGAGTCAGACTGAGATGTCAAAGAGAACAGGCTCTTATCAGAAGACTGAAAGAGAGAGAGAGAAAGATATAGGGGAAATGGGAGGAGAGAGGGATGAGGAGAATTGGAAAGAAAAGAGGAGGAAGAGGTGGAACGACATAGCGGAGGAGAGAAAAGGTGTGGATAGAGGAAATGGGAGAGAGGAAGAGATGAGGGGCAGAAGATGAGGAAGAGAAGCCATTCAGTGAGGAGCATGTTCATCTTGTGTCACATCAACCCCCCCCCCCCGTATCTCTATCCCTCTGTTTCTCCACTGTCTCCCATAATTGGTCGGCTTGGTGAGTTTCAGCTGAACTCCAACAGCTTCATGGAAATATCAGCACCTGCAGCTTTGTCTCAAATTATTCTTTGGGAACAATCCCAGATGTTGAAGGATGAAAAAAAAGTCGCAGTTCTAATTAAAGCCAGCAGAGGGACCTAAAAGTGCACTGAGAGCCCAATGAATAATGGTTAATGAGACAATTATACTAACCCACTGTTTCTTATTTATGTATAGCAAGCACAAGTCATTATTGTTACTGATTTTTACTCTGTTCTGTGGAGAACGTTTATATAAATGGTAACTACACCTGAAATTAGTGTACACATTTAATAAAATTACTGCAGCATAATTGAATTTCATGAATGTCGCACAATTAAATGTAATAAATGTAGAGCGACTTCTTGGAGACAGCAGCCGGTTCCCCAAGCACCAGTTACAGAGTACACGGCCATTATATTTGCCGACTTCGGAATGAGAACCGGCTGAGATGGTACTCTGCTTGTTGTGCTCAAAGCGGCAAAACAAAACAAACAAACAAAAAAACTCAACAGCACTGCCACTTTCCAGAAATTATGACCCGGTTACTCAAGATTGTCCATAGACCTTGTTGTGAGAAGTTTCATTTGGGAACTATTTTTTACCGAACTACACCCACCAACATGCAGAAGGAATAGTGCATCTACCAATGGACAAAAGGCTCGTTCTCGTGTCAGCATGAGATGTAAACAATAATGGCGTCTCCCTTGGCTGAGCTTTAAGTTTAGCTAGCTCAGTCGTGATAAGTGAGCTAGTGGTAGATACATATTTCTGAATTTGGGGTGTACTGTCCTATTAAAGCTGTAGTAAGCAATTTTCAGTTCACCTGGAGTGGTGCAAAAAGATGAAAGCACAACACTGACATCTTCCTATTATCCATAACTTTAAAGTTGTTCACAAAAGTGTTAGCAGACACACAGTAACAATAGCTTTCATTTGACGATGTGTTTGTGTTTAGCTGATGAATGTTAAGGCTCTGACACACCAAACCAACATCAAAGAACGCACGACAAAAGCTGTTGACTTTGTGTCGGCCAAAAAGTTACAAAAGAACACGGCGCAAAGACCACAATCAACAACCAACCCACGCATGTTCTGCGCCTGAATGTGAGGAAATAACTCACGAACATCAAAGATGTAATGTCATTTGTGGGGTAATTTAAGTGATACCATACATGCAGAATTAAATGATTTATACATGCAGAATAATGCTTTACTAATGTAGTCACTTTTTTTCACTAGCTTTTTGGGAGCTGTTTTGCTGAAACCACCATTGCTTCTGGAAATAAGAATGATGAGAACAAGAGTAAATTCTGAAATTCTTTTTCTTTTCTTTTTTTTTTCATTTGCATTTTGTTGTATTTTGTTAGTCTTTGATTTTCGTCCATGCTTTTGAATTGTAACAGTCTCTGAAGCTGCAGCAACTATTATTTCTATTCTCCAAATGGAAATCTTTTTGGCCATTGTAGAGCATTTATCCTTGTTTACCATCACACATTTATAATCATTTAACACTTAAATGCTTAGAATGATTAAATGCTGCTAGAAAACACAGTTCAAACATGCCACCAGATGTTACACACTTCAAATCAAATGAAATAGTTGTGCACTTCAGATGTTAAGCAGCACACAGTGGTGATGTTTGCAGACTGAATGTTGGCAAACATTGCTCCCTGTGCTCATGGTAGCGTTCTTCCCGGCTGTGTCGTGTCATAATTCCTGGTAATCTCTTGGATGTCAGAGCAATTCCCATTTAAAGTTAATCTGTCTGGTGTGTTATGCACCACAGGAGCCTCAGCGTTCCTTTCATGTGTTTCAACTAAACGGCTGAGTGAGCGCTGAAAGCATAAAACAGATAGAGGAGTAAATGACGTGTCTCCATTATAATTTAGTCAGGAGAAAAGATTCAGAAAGCAGCATAACCTCGGAGATTTCTTTAGTTATTGAAGCAGGAAGGAATTGGCCAGCCGCCTCTATTCTCTTTTGATAATCTCATTAAATGTATCAATGTTGTCCATTCTTCTTCCCCGAAGCCTCCTCTGATGACTATGGTGCAGGAACACAGATAATAGCCCTAAAGAGATTGTGTATGTGTGTGTGTGTGTGTGTGTGTGTGTGTGTTTTGACTGATCAGATTGACGACTGAGTTAAGTTTGAGGTTTACTGTTATTTATATTTTTTCTCCCGGTATTTGTGGTGTGACATTACTTGGGCATGTATTTCTTTCTTAAAATTCTGTGTATTTAGGGCATAGGTTTGGTTTCAGGAAAAGAAACAAACAATATATTGAACAGGTAATACATAAATTAATAAATGAATTATTTTCTTAATTTACATACATTAATGGACAACAGCATATTAGATGCATTGTAAAACAATAAACCAATATAAAGTCAGAAGAGGGGGTAATATCATATTAATATCATAATATATAATATTCCAGTGAATAAAGATTAAAGTCGTACATTTAAATAAATAAATAAATACTAGGATATAGATTAAGTTATTTTTGATTTAAAAAATACTCGAATATTCTATTCTATTACAATCTCTTTTTATCTATTTACATATAATCTATTATAATCTACGAAAAAATTAATACATTTGAATTTATGAGGTTAAAGTCACACAAAAAAATCTGAAATAAATATCAATGAAAACACATGTCAAACCAAAAACACAAAGTAAAGCTGTATTGGTGTAACAACATATCGATGTTACGAGAAAGAATGATCAAGTTATTTATCATGCTTTTCATAACAGTAAAAAAAATAAAACCCACAAAAATTATGAAACACTAGGAGGGGCAACAAATTGCCTTTTCCACTCTTTATATAGTGTTTGAGAAGCCTTGAGATTGTTGATTTGACAGGATATATGGATAACAGATATACAACATCATGAAAATAAAGCGTACCTGCTGATTTGTTAATAAGGGATCATATATATATGTATAACATATGGATTTCTTAAAAAATTAAAATAAAAAAAAACCTGGGGAGAAGGTAATGGGCCATGTCTTCTTATGGCCCAAAAAGTGGAAAAATCAAAAAATGCTAAAAAGTTATAAAAAAAAAGACTAAAACATAAAGGATGGGGGGTCTGACAGCAAAAATAAACATAATTTTCAAATTTCAAGTTAATTAATTATCATTCCATCCATATCTGCCAGAACATATACAGTGGAGTGAAAGGACGTAGCTCTGGACCAGTCTGCCAAATACATAAATAAATAAAACAGAGCTATTTAAAAGACTCTGAGCAACGGTTAAAAACATACAAGTGAAAAAGCTAATAAGTGCCTGATTGAAAAAAATAAAATGCTTGCTAAAAACTACTAAAAAGGGCAAAAACTACTAAAAAAGGGTCAAATATTTAATGTTTGTGTAATCCTCCTCTGTTTTCTCAAACATTTTAGGTCATTTTCTTTGTCACCTTTTACTATTTTTTTGTAATTTTTGTGCCATTTCTTGCCAGTTTTGTTACTGCTTTTTTTTCGTCATGTTTCCGAAATAATTGAAACCAATTTGCTCACAGTTCAAAGGGTCATAAATCTTATGAAAGGCATCTGAATGCAGCACAAGAAAACTGATGTAGATGTCATCTAGCAGCGGGAGCATTTCACCACTTGGTGCAGCTCCCCCTCTTTTCTCTGTAAATGTTTGGATTTATGATCGTGTTGTTTCTGGTCGTCTCCAGTGTCTGCAGAGGGTGGATGTTCATGTGATGTAATGTTTGGAGTTTGCATCTGTTTGCATGAAAACTCAGAGTCATTAAACATCTTCTGCAACACTATGGCTGTGTGTAAAGCTGCCAAACCACCTGGAGCTCATCCCACACACACACACACACACACACACACACTCACCCTCCATATATCGTTCCCTGGGCTCGGTGCCATGCTCCTCATCATGTTTGTCTAGGGCTAATCGCCCAGTTGCCGCCTCCTCCCTGCATTAACTTTGTTAGAACAGAGACACCTCGTTAATGACGGTGCTAATTGAATGAAATGGCCATACTAACGAGCATAAAACCTCCCACTCACATTTTGCTAATTAACAACACACTGGCTTAATTACAACAGTAGAAACACATGCAGCGCTGCCTCGTTACTGTTAATTGCCGCAGCTAACAGGGATTTATGGTAATTGGCTGTATAAGCGTTGTTAACGAGAGGCTGAATTAGCTAGACACACAGAGACAAGAGGAGAGCAGAGATGTACCAGCGCTAATTAACACTGGGCACACTCTTCTGCTATTGGTCGGAGCTGGGGGGCTGCAAGGATATTGATCATTTGATTGGCCACTTTAATATCATACTCTCCTCTTCTGGGGACCAATAAGTGGATATGTGATGCTGTGAATGATCCAGTGTACAGTGTAACTACAACACCAGTTTACAGACAGGAAGCGATCCTACATATGTGATGGTACTTTTCATTTCACATATAAATACACACCTCCAGCAGATGACATTCAGGTTTTAGAGAAAGACCTACTGTTGCTACAAATGACACACAACTGTATGCTCCTATGCAAACATGTAAGAGCTAATTTATACTTTAGATACGTGGAGAGACTTACAAAGCCTTCTGTCCCTTCTCTGTGTTTATTTTGTAAATATTTGTGCAAGTTTTCTGAGAGCTTACTGACAAAATGGAGCAGTAGAAGTTCCCCCATAGGGACCTTTGTACTCCTGATATTGGTACACCACGTACTAGGTACCGTCTGGACGTCCGCCAGTGTTTAATAACAACACATCAATTCTGTCCAGCATTCTCACATGACGATGTCCAGCCACAATTCATGCGCACGTGAAAGGTGGCTTTTGGTGTCAGGGTCTTACGCCAAAATCACTGTCAAAGCGGCTGTATTTTATGAGTTTGGAATGGGACAGGTTGGTATTCTACAACTGCTGCCATCAATACTCACTAAAACCCCAAAAATGTCTTACGCTGCTTCAAATGGGGTCGTGTTTACCGTGTTCACGGGGAGTAACAATATAAGTCAGTGGACATTTTTGGAGTGCTCATAGTTCACAACTTTGTGTACATGACTTTGCATGTCGTAAACAAGAGATCATGAGTTCCATCTAACACAGCATTAATCCACCTTTGAAAGTACTCCCCAACAAAGGCACCATTTCAACCTTTGTGACCACATTTGATAAAACTACAGTGAGCAACTGTTTTAGAGCCACAGACTGTAAGGAGGTAACAGAGTATGGAAGGATGAACACATTGTTGCTTTGGGTCTTTTCATGGTATTAGTTGACAACAGTAAATAGAATAACCTTACCTTTAACCTTTCATTTTTATTGTACTACTCCTCATAGCTTCTTTTGAATGTTTTTTTTAGTACAGACCTGTTCTTCCAGCAGCTCTCTCTCTCTTAATTCATTTCTCTCTCTTCCTCTCTTATTCTCTCTCTCATTCCTCCCTTCCTAACTTCTTAATTTGCTCCTTCCTACTCCGTTGCCCTCTCATCCCCTGTCCTCCTCCTCTTCTTCATATTCACAGGCTTTTATTCTCCTCCCTCTGATAAAGTGATTATGGTTATGTGTTCAGTTGAGGAGCATTCAGGCAGACACAGTCTAGATTGGTATGCATGTATTATTACACCGTATCATGTGTGTGTGTGTGTGTGTGTGTGTGTGTGTGTGTGTGTGTGTGTGTGTGTGTGTGTGTGTGTGTGTGTTCCTTCAGGCCCTGCCAGATCTCTCACAGCTCATTGGTTGTATATGAGGGAACGTCAGTTAGTCATTGGTTAAAAGATCTGGTTAGCATCCATAATGGCCTCTTATTACTGCCTACGCTCAATGAATACAGATATCACTGAGTCTGTGTGTGTGTGTGTTAAGTTGACAGAATTTGTAAATGTCCCAGGGTGTGTCACTTTGTGTGTGTGTGTGTGTGTGTGTGACAGATGGAGCGAAACAGACAGCGAGAGAGAGAGAGTGAGGTAGAGTGACAGAGACATTGAGCAGACTGACAGAGAATTAGATTTGGACTTGTTCAAGGATGCTCCAACTTAAACATGATGATACTCACAAACACACACACACACACATACACACACACACACACACACACACCAAGCAATGTAATGTTCTAGACCGCATGAGATGATAATAGCCAAGAGGCCTCACTCAGTTCAGATTGGGTTTAAAGAAGCAAAGGAACTATATGTCTTGAATTTTTCTTTTGCAAACTGATTGCATTTTTTTCATACTATCAGAAGCTTTAGTCTACTGTCAGTGGTGGAATGTAATTTAGTATATTTACTCAACTGCAGTACTTAAGAACAAATTTGAGATCATTGTAGTTTACTTGAGTATTTCCATTTGATGCCACTTTCTATTACTTCTTTACAACATCTCAAATGCAAATAAAGTGCTTTTTACTACACTACATTTATTTGACAGCTTTTACTTATCACTTTTCAAATTAAGACTTTTTCTTGTTTGTTTTGGGTTAAAATAAGTGTTTTACTACTAAAAACAGGGACAAGTTTCCAAAGATGCTTTTTCCAGTGCCCTTAAATAAGTTTAAAATCCCCTAGTGGGATGAAGGTTTTGCAAGAACACTGAAGGTAATAAAGGCCTGGGAGCATGGGTTATAACTGCACTGTTTGCATCACATGTAGGAAAATACAAGATGAACTAAACTACTAGTAGCAGTCTGCAGAGGGTTGGTAATGGTGGTGCTTAAGATGTCACTTAATAGAGACATCTTAAAAATGAACAAAAACAGTAAACACTGCAATAAAACATGTAGTTTCAGGTTCCTCCTCCTGCATGTTTAGAGCTTCTTACAAGGCACTCATTTCTCTACCACTATTTTTAAGTGTTTTCAGTTATGATGCTTTTGGAGACACCTTTTATGAATAAAGGGGTTCATAAGATAGATTTTACGATTGTCTGTTTGGGGAGCAAGGCCCTGCATTACCTGAGAAATGATAACCCCCAGACACAGACGTACGTAAGAGGAAAGACCTTAACTTTAATCAAATACTGCCTGGTGATCAGTGGACACCATTGTGATGTGTGCTAAGCGTGATGAAGACAAAGACACTGAAAGAATCCACAGCAGTGAGCTGTGATTGGTGGATTATCAGTCTAAGTCAAAGTAAAACACTCACCTCAAAAAGTGCTGGTACAAATTAGTTCCTCAATTACAGTACCAAAAGCAGATTATATATCATTTGTTACTCGTGCTTTTTCTGCTTGTATATATATGTGCTGTGTGCATATGCAGATGAGGAGTGTGTGTGTGTGTGTGTGTGTGTGTGTGTGTGTGTGTGTGTGTGTGTGTGTGTGTTGCGTTGTGACAGGGACTAATGTCTAAATCAGCCAGACTCCATCGCCCTGTCGCCCCGCTCCCCTACAAATGTCACCTGTTCCCGGCCAGTGATTTGCATAATGCAAAGCTTCTCAGTCGTAACGGTCCGATTAGCGGCGGGGAGCGCCAGGACCATTCCTGACGCACCAAGCCGTTAACGGCTGCTTTTGCCGGGAACAACTGTGATTAACTGAGGGGGCGATGGAGGAGGGGGTTGGAGGAGAAGAAAGAGGGAGAGAGGAGCTGGCCTGAAAATGTTCACACTCTGGTTGTATTAATTACAGGCAGACAGGTCGGCTGCAGGTGACATAACCAACTGATGACACAGTGAGCGCTGAGCTGAGAACAGGAGGGAAGATGAGAGGATGAGAGGGAGGATGGAGAGAGGGAGCGAGACTAGAAGGACCCCTGCAGCTGAGAGTGTGACAGCTAAACACAAGCTTAATAGCTTAAATTAAAAAAACTGATTTCGTAATTATCTTGTTTGAGCCGAGAAATTTATTGAACTTAATTTATTGGAAGGTTACGAATGAAGGGTACCAATATTTCTGTTTACCCCACAATTACTACAAAAATATTAAAATTATTTACAAGTACCAAATACTAGTGTCTCTAATACTTTTTTTTCTGTTTCCCCTATAATATTTACCAAATTATCAGCTTGTTCTCATTCCTAAATCATCAAACACCCCCACTTTGTCAGTGATTTTTGCGTAAGATACCAACCACCAAAAGCCACCTTTCATGGCAGTATGATACGCCACCGGGTGACGTCAGTTTGTTCCGAGGCCAGACAGAACTTTTGCAGTGTTATAATATGCTGCTGTTTGGCCAGATGGCATCTGGTGCAGCGGTATGATATGCTGGCTGCAGTGTCAGTTGATAACGCAGCAGGATGGA
Organism: Plectropomus leopardus; assembly: GCF_026936395.1. NCBI lineage: Eukaryota > Metazoa > Chordata > Actinopteri > Perciformes > Serranidae > Plectropomus > Plectropomus leopardus. The sequence continues at coordinate 33,560,235 of NC_142183.1, read as the reverse complement.
ACCTGTCGCAGCCATATGATACGCTGCTGGATGGGGTCAGGTTGAAACGCTACCAGTTTCTCCTAAAACTAACCTCGAACCTCTGTTGCCTAAACCTAACCACCCTGTCTTTGTTGCCTAATACTAACCATGCCAGTGTTGGTTGCCATGTGCTTTTGTTGCTAAATAAATAAATAAATGAAAAAGGTGAACCATTATTAACTAAAATATGGCTTAAAAACAGCTTTGTCTGACTTGACAAAAAGTTTCTAACTTGTCCCAGCCACACTACATGGACAGCAGTTAACATTAATACCCTATTACACTTTACATGTGATCAAAATTAATATTTAATACATGGATTAATAAAGAAAAGCTTTCTTACTTTTTACAAAACTGACTTTTGCCTGCCATGTTTATGCATTTATGATGTCAAGTCTGCACCACGTGTTATAAAATCATCTCCCAATTGCAGAGTTGAATTCCGACATAGGAAGCTGTTCATGTGAATTTTCCCAGTGCAAAAGTCGTCATTCTGATTATTCCAATGTCACCTAAACATAGCATGAAACCCAGCAGATGATGAAGAAGAATGATTGCTTCATGATAGAAAGAGATATAGAATGATTTTGTCAGAGTCCAGTGGGTACTACTAGGGACCTATACTAATGAGACACAAAGGCGAAAGGACTGACCAAGAGGCTGTTCCTGTAAATGTTCCCACCTCCCAGGCTTTACCCCAAGTTCCCAAAATGGAAACGCGACTTTGATCTTTTTGTGTGCTTTATTCAGTATTACGTATTAGTATTATTAGTATTAGTATTATTAGTATTAAGTTTCTCTGCAAGTCTCGCTTGTTAGAATTTTGAATTTTGTTCAATTCCTTTCTTTTAGTTAAATCCTTGCATGTGCATCCCCTTTACTACGATCTTAGAGCCATAAGGATATAATGTCTCATCATGAGACAGTCAGCAGTGTAAATCATTCAATCATCAACCTAACTTCTTTAAAGTATCCAGTGTTTGAGTAGCATCTCTCTCAAATAGAGTTGTCTCCCTTAAAAGAACTAACATATGAATAAAATCCACCAAACTCTTTTCTTTCTCTTCTTTAATGTTTATCTTCTCTGTCTGACTTCCACTAGCTACCTTTCTCTCTTCCTTTTTTGTGCTTCTCTCCTCCCTCCGCCTCTGTGTTTGACAGATGAGGCAGGGATGAGAGGATGAGAGGATGAGAGGGGAAATGTGTTGCACCTCACTTCTCTTTCTAATGTCTCCGACTGCTGGGAAACCATGTGGAAAACTAAAGACTATTAATGCCACAAACAAATCTCTCCCAAAACGGGAGCACTTTTACATGTTTTAGTGCGCGGGTGGGCTGAGGGTTTAATGACATGGAGAGATGAAGAAGAAGAGGAAGAGGAGGGAGGTGAGATGATGAGACAAGAAGAGGATAGTGGGATAAAGAACAACAGGAGGTGAAGAAGGGGATTATTGAGAAGAGATGGAGGAACTTTAAGGAGACACATAATGCTCATTTTCAGGTTCATACTTGTACATTAAGGACCAAGAGAGTGGGTGATGTGCCTCTGCGAAAACGCTGTCCCATCACTGCGGGTCAGGGTGGTGTTAACATCGTAACGGCCATATGAGTGCAATTCAGTGCAGAAGTGATCAGCCAGCCAGTGGGATACACATGTACTATGGGAAAGCAGCCCAGTTGACTAAGAAAATGTTGGCATTGTCCGCAAACCACATTACAATCGCAAGTGATTGTGCAACAGATACGTTAAAACTTTACGTTTCAATAACGCTTTGGTCAATGCACGGTTAGGTTTAGGCAAAAAAAAAAACCTGATGATAGTTAGGAAAAGATCATGTTTTGGTTTAAAATACCTGATTTTTGGGGGCATCTCAGTATGAAATGCAGCGATAAAAAAACAACATGGCACTATCCCTGCACAGCCATGAGCCCACTCTACAAGTTGCTAAAAACCCTTGTTTGATGCCTAAAAAGCACCTGGAAACACACCAAGTTGTTGCTACAAAATACCCATATTTGATGGCTAAAGAAAAGAAGAGAGAAACACAGATGGGTTGCCAGTTTTTGATGCTTGAAAAGCTGCTGCAAATGCAGCATCATGTGGCTACAAAACATTCATATCTGATGCCTAAAAAGCTGCTGAAAACACATCAACATGTCACTATAAAATGCTTACATTTAATGTATAAAAAGCCACTGGAAAAAACAGCACTAGGTCGCTACAAAAACTCACATTTGATGCCTAAAAAGCTGCTGGAAACACAGCAATAGGTTACTACAAAAGGCTCAAGTTTATTGCCTAAAAGGCCAGTGCAAACACAGCACCATACAAATGCTGATATGATACCTGGGAAATGTGCAAAATTAACATATTCATGGCTTGCAGAAACATTTTTTTTCCTCCAGTGACTGGGCTGGAAAACAGTTAGCCTTTCTGACAAAAAGCCCTAAAGGCCAACTTCTCCAAACAACAATGGAGTCACATGCATGAACAAGTGCACCAAGCCAACCTGACAACCAAAACACAACTGAAAAGCTCAGATTACAACATACACTGAGGGAGTGTGACAGTTGTTTGCTGCTCTATTAAAGCTCTGTATGTGGTGCAGAGCTCCTTTAAACCCATCTTGCTGAAGATGAAAGGTGTCAGAGGAAGACTGACGATTAAACGCATCTCCGACTACATTGTGCTGATTGAAAAACAGAGGAGCTGCTACAGGTCTCGGTCAAGTCTAATTTCTTTTTATAGGTTTCAGAAGTTAACAGCTATTTCAGTTATTAACCTGCACCACTCCAGATAGCCCCAGCCGAGCAGTCCAAGTCTTAACCAAGCCTTCAGTGATAGCATCACATTGTCGGAGTGGAAAAGAAGCGCTCCCATTAGATGTCCAGCTAGATAAATAGACTATAATGGGTTGCTAGGGGTGCGTTTGGTCGTTTGGCCTGACGCTCCCATCAGATGTGATCTCAGGGTCGCCGCCATGAATCAGGCAGCAGTGCAACGTCATTGGTCATCCTGACAGCCGAACAAAGCCTGCAAGTGGGGAGGGACAGACGCCGCTAATGGAGCCAGATTAGGATGGGTGTGCTTTGTAACTGGCGCTGGCACTGCCGGAGTTGCTCAGTTAGATGTGTGGGGTCAGTGACTTCTTTATGCGATACCTGAGCACGGCATTGTGGGGCCAGCAGCGTTATGGCACTGTGGGTGTTGTTTCTGCTAGGCTGCACTGCATACGCCGTGTTCCCTGATTGTTTTTTTTTTTTTTAGTTTTTTTGATGTGTGTGAGTGTGTTAGCGAGCAGCCTGCTGATGTGGTGGTGCTGGGGCTGATAAGAGGCAGATAAAGCTTTAAGGGCTAATGGTTTCCACTAATGAGAAAACTGGCTGTGATTATGACAAATAGGTGGAGAGCAGCAGGCTAAGCAGCGACACACAGCAGCTATTGTTAGGCATCCCAGCCTCAGCATCTCATTACACCTCCTCCTGATAGACCTCCTCCTCTTCCTCCTCTGATCCTGATAGACTTCGTTCTGATGGACCTCCTCCTCTCCCTCTGATAGATTTCCTCCTCTTTTAATGATAGACCTCCTCCTTATCTCCTCATGATAGACCTCATTTGAAAAGTCCTTCCTTCTGACAGACCTCTTCCTCACCTGATATCAGACTGGACTCCTCCTCTCTTCCTGATGACAGACTGACCTCCTCCTCTCCTCCTGATGACAGACTGGATTCCTCCTCTCCTCCTGATGACAGACTGGACTTCTCCTCTCCTCCTGATGACAGACTGGACTCCTCCTCTCATCTTGATGGAGTGGCGTCCTCTCATGATGATAGACCTCCTTGGCCTCATTTTCTCCTGATAGACCTCCTTTTCTTCTCCTGATAGACTGGCCTCCTCCTCTCCTGATGATAAACCAGCCTCCTCCTCTCATGTTGATAGACCTCATTGTCTTTCTTTCCTTCTGATAGACCTCCTTTTCTTCTCCTGATAGACTGGCCTCCTCCTCTCCTGATGATAAACCAGACTCCTCTTCTCCTGAAAATAGACCAACCTCCTCTCCTCCTGATGACAGACCAGCCTTCTCCTTTCCTGATAGACTGGCCTCCTCCTCTCCTGATGATAAACCAGACTTCTCTTCTCCTGAAAATAGACCAACCTCCTCCTCTCCTGATGATAGACCGGCCTCCTCCTGTCTTGATAATAGACCTCCTCATCTCCTGATTATAGACAGGCATGCTTCTTTCCTGATGATACATTGACCTCCTTCTCTCCTCCCGATAGACCAGCCTCCTCCTCTCCTGATGATAGAACTCCTCTTCTTGATAGACCGGCCTCAGCCTCTGCTACAGATGATAGACTGGCATGCTCCTTTTCTGATGATACACCAACTTCCTCCTCTCCTCCCAATAGACCTCCTTTTCTATACCTGATAGCCCAACCTTCTCCTCTCAACTTGATAGACCATCCTCCCCTACTTCTCACAACAGACTTTCTCCTCTTCTCCTCTAGATAGACCAGCCTCCTCCTTTCTTGATAATAGGCCTCCTCTTCTCCTGATGATAGACCGGGATGGGGCCAAAGTGAGATCTCTTTTGTTTCTGTTTCTTGTTTCTGTTTGTCACTGCTTTTTAGTTTTGTTTTCATCATGCTTGATTTGTCTGTGTCATTCTGATGTTTTCTTCTGAAACCATGTATGTTGACAGTTTGTAATAAAGACTTAAAAAATGTTTTAAAAACAACCAAGGGGGAAAGAAGTTTCTCAGAAACTATGGCAAAAAAATAAAAATAAAAATAAAATCCCAACTATCCATAAAAAGTTTGGAATGGATGCTCCAGATAAAATAGAAAATAAATGTTTAAAGAAGAATTTAAGTTTAAAAAAAAAAAAAAAAGAGTGCTTGTGGGGACGGGGAGATACAGCAAACGTACGTTATAAGCAGCACTGACAGTGTGTGTAATTACTGTTAGAGCCAGCGGGGGCAGACAAGAGTTTCACACTCCAGTTCTTTAAAATTTTACTCTTATATCATATTTGTATTATATCAATCTTGTTTATTGGTCTCTACCTGATCCCATGCTCTTGTTAAAACAACCTGAACTCTGATCCTCCTCAGAACTCCTGAGAACTACCTGAGCAAAAGTTTAGTAAACTCAGGCTGGCTGCAAAATTAAAATTATGTTCAGACTATAAAAACAAAGAGTTGCGGTTGAAGCTGTTTATATTGTACACTCAACCAATCCTCATAACTCTGAGTTTCATGATTTCAATTTTCCCTCCTGGATTGAATGTGAGCCTCTAGATGTTCAACAATTTTCATGGGCCATGAAACCTGAGAAAATAAAAATTGTATTTTCTTTTTCACGACGGCTGGTCTGCTGCTGCTGTATTCTGCTATGTCAGTGTATGTAATGACTGTTTCTTTTTAAATAAAAAATAAGAGACAAACAGGACGTTCTGTCTTTTTAGGTCCTAAAATTAAACACAAAGAAATATAAATCTTTATAGTTAAAATTACCCTTTCCTCCCAAAAGGTTGTGAAATTTTCAAGAAATAACCCCATCGTGTCAGTGTGCTTGTTTTTGATTTGGCCCCTCACTATTATAATAATTGGAGCACTTATCTGTGAGATTGTAGTGCATTAATATAGTTTAATAGCAGCAGTTGGAGTATATTAATATTCTTTAACCTCCAGTCCACCCTTTAAATCCCACCACCACCTTTTCACCTTCCCTCCCTCCATCATCCCCTGCTTTCACCCTTCCTCCTGTCTCTCCCACAGCCCCGTCTTATCCTTTCTTCCCCCTGTCCCCCTCTCCCTTCGTATCGCCTCCCTTCCTCCCCCTCCTTCTCCAAACTCATTTCAGCATGAGATTATAAATGGAGCCTAGGGAAAATGTGATAAATCAATTAATCATTTGTAGCTGTGTAGCTTAATGAGTGAACTGAGGTGTCATAATTAGTTCTCCCAGTATCAATCATTAAAGTGCAAGTTTGCTGATAAACAGGCGACTGATGAGAGCGGAGACATGGCCAGAGAGTCTCCTGCTTTTATTGCAGGGAAATCACATGATCATAGCACTAAATAAGTAGTAATGAGCCGCGGTTTACAATGTTTTATTTCTGCTACGCTTCACTTACGTCTCAACACTCGGATCGGACAAGAGGCCAGCATCATCAACTTTAACCCAGAGCAGAGCACAACAGCTCTTTTTCTCTGAGTGCTGGAGAACTTACTCAGAAGCTTAAACCCTTTGAAACATGAGCAAATTGGCTTGGCATGTTTCGGAAGAGGGTGACCAGCAACCTATCAATAAAAGGACCAAAACTTACAAAGAAATTAGTAAAAAAGTTATAAGAATATTACTTGACAAAAAGAAAGACAAATAAAAATTTTAAAAAACAAGCCAGTAACGAAAAAAAAGGTTTTTTTTCTGTAAAATAATTTTACAATTTTTAATTTTAAATATAGAATTAATAGAATTCTAAATATAGTTTTCTGGAAATTTCCCTGTTTTTTTTTTTTCACACTTGTACGCCAAAAGCACTGACAGGGCGGTGCTATTTCATGAATTCGGAGTGGGAACGGGCTGGCTTTTGTTGACATCTCTGTGTTGCGGCATTCCAGAACATTAACAGCTGATGCAGGTGGATATCCAGAACAGAACATGTAGACGTGAAAGTCCACTGATAAAGTGGTGATATGTGACGACTTAGATTGAGAACAGCGCTTTGTAATGCTATTAACAAGGATGATTTCCTGATGTGCACTACATGTGGGAAAGGAAAATTCTGGACATAGCGCCCAAGGGCACCTTGAGTGATCTAGCTGCAGTATTTGACACCCTGGGAGTGAGAACACAAAGTTAACATTGAACACGTAACTATCTTATGGTAACCAATAGTTGAAGACCTCTCAACGACTTGTGTATTGTGACCTTTGAGCCTGCGCGGCTCCGTCTGAAGTGTTCAGGTGTGTTGATCTAATTGAATCTAGTTTAACAGTGAGCAGTCAGCCCTCAGCGTGCATGTGAAGTGCACAAGCCTCCTTCATCAGCGCTGAAAGAAAGTGCCCAGGCAGAGGTTAAATAAATGAAGTGCTTATTACAGGCCTCGCTCCGAGGAGTTAAGCTAACCCATGCATATATAACACTTACATTTAGAGGGGGCGTGACTGTGTGTGTGTCAAAGAGAAGAGGGGTCAGGGAGGAGGTCACAGGCTCATAACTGTGTGTGTGTGTGTGTGCCTGAGTTTGTGTGTGTGCACGTGCGTGAGGCGTGCTAATGGTCTTTCCAGCCTGGGAAATGCCCCAGTGAGCAGCCTAACTTATGGAAATCATAACCTCAACGCTGGAAGCCATTATCAGACTCATTTGCATAAAGACTCTTTCAAATAGGTTCCTGAAGGCCAGGACACGCCCCCACCCCCAGCTCCAAACACACGTGTGTGTATTTTTGTGTGTGTGCATGTCCAACATTCCTTTAAGGTTAGACAAAAAAGTTAAGCCTACCCCCCCCCCCACGCCGTCGCCTCCTCCTATCAATACCCAGCAGCCCGGCCCACTCAGACCAATCACAGTGATATATGTACGAGGTGTGTATTCGTCAGGGGTAACACAGGCAGACAGGGCCACACACACACACACACACACACACACACACACACACACACAGTGTGGATGGTAACAAGCCATTAACAAAGCCTTAATTGATGAGCTCGTTAAGATCTGTTATTAGAGAAATTGATTTCAAATAGCCACTTTAATCTGCTGGCCAGGGGGAAACAGGCCACAATGCAAATTGAAGCAGCTAAAGTACATAATGGAGCAAGTAATTCATAGATTTCACTTTCACTAATTAATAATTGGAGATTGCGTGTGTTTGTGTGTGTGTGTGTGTGTGTGTGTGTGTGTGTGTGTGCGTGTGTTTGACAGTGTTAATGTGGGTCTATTGTGTATCTCTTGTTATTAATTAATGAGCTTTATTCCCAGGCAATTTATTAGTCATTCACAATCTCTCTCACTCTCTCTCGCTCTGTGCGTGCGTGTGTGTGTGTGTGTGTGTGTGTGTGTGTGTGTGTATTAGATTGGGTTTGTTTATGATCAAGGATGCATTTTGGTTCACCATTAACTGAACACTGTAACTCGTAAAATTAAAAATTTGTGATCCCAGGTAGACAATTTTTGTATCATTTTTAGGTTTTATTAGACAAAAAAAATGAAAACTCCTGCACACTATTCTGCTTACAGTTGACATTCATTGAATCAATAAGATGATGTTTTAGTCTAGCAGATCAGGTATGATGTGTCAGAATATTTCTACATATATAAACAGTGACTACCTCATGTTTTTCAATCATCCAATCAGAGGACTGCTGAGACTGCTGATCACTTGAAATTGCTTTGCATCATCAGCCAGACAATACAGTTCAAAAAATGTTCAAAACATTAGCAGCTTTAGTTCTATTGCAGCCACATTAGCCATCATTGTTTCCAATCAAAGGCGATGTAGGCGTGTTATGTGAGTGAAAATGGAAAGGCAAGACCCTTATACATGGGAGTGACTAAGTATGAGGGATTTCTGAGAGGTGATTTTCACACAGGAATTGTGGACTGAAAACTTCTGGATGATCAACTCAATTTATGAAGAATTATGCAATGCAGTAACACCTCTTGTAGCGCCTGCTGTGTCATGCCCTACTGACAAGCACATAGCCATAACATCATGTGACTTAGAAAAGCCCAAAAAGTGTTTCCATTTCAGTTTTCAGAAATCTGGCTTTTTAGAGTTGTCTGAAATACCACCTCATGTGAACTTAAAAAGGTGAGTTTTTTTTAAATTTACGTGTTTCTATTAAGTGTGTTTTGTATTCACAATTTCAATTTGCACAGTTTGAGGGTGAATGGACTTACAAAACATGTTTTTGGCCCTACCTCAAAAATTCATACATTTCCTCTGGCGACTAGGTTGTAGCAAAGGATTTAGTTTTGGTAAAACTTCTTGTCTGAGACCAGAGAAACAGACTGCACACTGTCAGGTAAATGTGTGGGAACATTGGTGGTTTTTCAAAGCTTAAAATCTGAATAATGTGACTCCAGTGTTGTGATAGGGCAGCGCTGCTATGGAACAAGACATAAGAGAGTTAAAATACGAGGGTTTCTCCAAAGCAACACCGTCTCTCTGACTGATTTGTTGCAAAACCACAAGTTGATGAATGAGCTTCAGTGCAAAAAAAGTTGATGTGTCCCTTTAAATTGACTGAGTTGAGGTTGTGACGGGTTTCACACACACACGCACACACACACAGACCTGGAGCTTAACAGGTCATGAACCAGACTAGTGGTGTGTGTGCTTCAGCCAAGGAGCACCATTTAATCTCATCTTTTTTATCTGTCAGAAACGGCAAACACACACACACACACACACACACACATACACACACAACCACAGTGTATAATTCCAGTATTAGCGGTGGTATTAGCCAGAGTGGGGCAGGTACTTAACACTGAAAAGACTGAAATCACTTCCCAAGGGAGCTTTTATACAATGAGTGTGTGTATGAGCACGCGTGTGTGTGTGTGTGTGTGTGTGTGTGTGTGTGTGTGTGTGTGTGTTGAGAGGGAGATAGTTGCCATTGTCAGCGGCCTAGCTTTCTGATTTTTCTGTGTGTGGCTTAAGCTGGAGGAAGTGCGTTAGCGGCTGTGCAGTGGCGGTGACTGCGGGCCCCCCCTGCGTTGATTTAATGTGGAGAATTGGCTGCTGCTGTATTGAATCAGACTGGGGCCCATATTGTTCGGCTGCAGGGGATTACACGTTTAGCAGCTAGTGATCTGGCTTCAGTTATAACGCCACTCGGCGAGAGGAGCAGCTCTTATCAGCCACTGGGAGCCCAGTCTCTGCCACATTCACAACCCTCCAATACACTTTAATTGAATTTCTTTTTAGAGACAGAGAGGCTCAGACGGCTCATGGCATTCAATTTACCACCTCCCCTGTCAACGTTTAGATCCCTCACCCCTTCTCCTCCTCCAGAAAAAGGGAGGCGCCGTGACGCTACAAAAGGAAACTTGCAAATACCATATTTATCTCTGTTCCCTCTCTCTCCCTCTCTCTTCCGCCGCTCTCCTATCCATGTCAGTTATTATATCATTTCAATGAATACTCGCCAGGAAATGGGCTTATCGCGGTGGCAAAATATCTATTTCTTTCAGGCGTTGATTTAGTGTGTTTAAAGCCCGCGGCGAGGACAGACAGACTGTCAGCTCGGCGCAGCAGTAAAGCAACGATGCTATCTGTTGGGGGCTGAAATACTGATGAATGGAGAGACGGGAGGGGAGGACGGAGAGACGGAGGAGGGAAGGAGGGGAGAGGAGGCAACGGGAAAGGGATGGGAGAGGATGAGGGTGGGAAGAGGATAGAAAAAGAATGAGGGGAAGTAGAAGAGATGAATACAAGCAGCTTTGAGAGAGGGGAGAAAAGAGGAAGATGAATAGAATTGTGAAGAGGGAGGAAAGATAAAGTGGAGGAGAGGAGCTACAGGAGCAGAGAAGAAAAGCAGCAGCGAACTAGGAGTTAGGAGTCATCTGTGCATCAGCTTGTACCTCTGCCATTCCTCGTTTATTGTCTCCATGCTCTTTCGGAGACCACTAGGAATTAAAGTAATGTCTGGAGTCAAGCCTCTCTGGGCTGCGTGTAAGTGAAGTATTCAGGTAGCTTTTGGACAAAGGATGGACTGTGTGGCTTGAGAGTAAAGCAGTGTCAAATTGAACAAATCAAAGTGTTAAAAATGTGTAGAGGACAACTGTGAAAAATACAGACATAACATGATGACCAACCACCTAATACTGAGAAGGTTACCCTTTTTGCCACCAAAACAGCCCTGGCCTGTTGAGACATGGACTCCCGGGACCTTTGAAGCTATGCCGTGGTATCTGGCACCAAACCATCAGTAGCAGATTCTTTAAGTCCTGTAGGTTGCGAGGTAGCCTCCATGGATCAGACTTGTTTGTCCACATCCCACAGATGCTGGACTGCATTGAGATCTGAAGACTTTGAAGGCCAAGTCAACACCTCAAACTCATTGTTGTGTTGCTCAAACCATTCCTATTATTGCAGTGTGTGTGTGTGTGTGTGTGTGTGTGTGTGTGTGTGTGTATTATCCTGCTGAAAGAGGCCACTGCTATCAGGGAATACCGTTTCCATGCTGGGTTGTGCTTGGTCAACAATAGTGTCTATCATTCACATGAATAGCAGGACCAAAGTTAACCCAGCATAGCATTGCCCGAAGCATCACACTGCCTCGGCCTGCTTGCCCTCCTCCCATAGTGCATCTTGGTGCCATGTCTTCCCCAGGTAAGCGATGCACCCAGCCATCTACATAATGTAAAAGAAAACGTGATTTATCAGACCAAGCCACCTTCTTTCATTGCTCTGGGTCCAGTTCTGATGCTCACATGTCCATTGTAGGCACTTTTGGCAGTGGAAACAGGTCTGCATAGGCACCCTGACTGGTCTGTGGCTTCACAGCCCTATATGCAACAAACTGCGGTACACTGTTAGTTCTGACACCTTTCTATCAGAACCAGCATTAACTTTTTCAGCAATTTAAGCTACAGTAGCTCTTCTACTGGATCAGACAGCATGGCCAAGCTTCACTCCCCACATGCATCAATGAGCCTTAGCCGCCTATTAACCTGTCATGGAGATCACTAGTTTTCTTTCCTTGGACCACTTTTGATGGTTCTGACCACTGCAGACCAGGAACATCCCACAAGAAGTGCAGTTTTTAAAATGCTCTGACCCAGTAGTCTAGCTATCACAATTTGGCCCTCGTCAAAATCACACAAATCCTTTTGCGTGCCCATTTTTTCTGCTTCCAACACATCAATTTCAAGGATAAAACCTTGAACCTACTTGCAATAATTGCAATATTGCAATACTTGCAATAAATATTAAGCTCCTTGAAGAGTATTTTAGTTTCCTCTTCTTTGATGATAACTCATGGCAGCACTATGGATTGTTTAGGGTTAGGTTCAGGGTTTGGCTTTTTGTTGCCATGGTTAAGTTTCGAGTTAGGGGCTTGGGAATGCATTATGTCAATGAGGGTCATCACGAAGAGAGAAGTACAAGAATGTGTGTAAAGACAGCTGAAATTATCCCTTAAAATTGGATTGCACAAGCAGTGCAGTCTGGGCCCAACACAAATACTGTCATTTTTTAATGGGCCCCTATCTAATGGTCAGGCTGGAACCTGCAGGCGAGCGGCGGTGGGTGCGTGGGTGTGTGTGTGTGTTTGTGAGTGTGTGCATTTGTGTGTGTCAGTGACATCCCTGGCCAGAGGCCCTGAAATCTAACATGGTTTAACAATGTCACGGTGTCGGCCTTCTGCTGCATAGCACATTCACACTGACGTAAACACACACACAGATGCAGGCCCGTTGCTGCTGTGCGTGGAGAGGGTTATAGAGTGGAGCAGCTATTTTTCTTTGGTACTGACTGGCCGAGTGGCCCTGAGACACACACTCACACTGACGCACAAACACGCAAATACACAACACACACATACACACATGTATGCAGCCATCTCATCTGGGCAGTATAATTCCATTTGTCTGGTCCAGCAAGCAGTCGGCTAACTCCATGAATTATTACAATCCCGTAAGGCATCTGGGGTGCTGCAGCACTGGGAGGCCTGTCTGTCTGTCTGTGTGTGTGTGTGTGTGTGTGTGTGGCCTCCATCTACCATTTAAGTTACCATGGAAGATGAAATAGTCACACACTCCCAAACACACCCGCACACACACACACACACACACTCTTCCTTTCTCCCTTATCAGACTGTGTGTATCTTCTATCTTCAAATAATGTTTTGTCTCTTTCCTTTGTGCTATCATGCTGCTACAAATGGAAAAACGGCATCTCATTCCTCTCTCTGGGGTTTTTTAGCAGCTCATTTTTTCAGCCGGGGTCATGCGTGTGTGTGTGTGTGTGTGTGTGTGTGTGTGTGTGTGTGTGTGTGTGTGTGTGTGTGTGTGTGTTAGTTGCGGGTGGCACAGTAACAGTGGCAGACAGATGGCTATTTCTCTCTCTCTTTCTCTGACCATGTTGAACATTGCCTAGAAAGATCATCGGAGCAAAAAATGGATTTCATTTCAGCCTGTATTACAGGATTTAAAGTACAGCAGGCTCTCTGTAATCTGAAAGCCCTTTGTATTATTCTGCACTGATTGAAGTAGAGTTTTTGAAGTGGAGGCAGAGGGTTTTTTTTTCTTTCTTTACTAAAGTGAAATGGAGCTAGTGCAGCAATACAGGAGGAGTTTTTCTAAGTGTGAAGCTGCTTCGGCGAACGAAAGCCGAGTTTTCAAATGAAGTGAAGTGATTGCAGAGAGTTGTTTGACAGAGAGCAGACATGGAGAGATATAGTGGTGTCTTCAGTCCATTGCACCGACATTCAGTTACTGTACTACAGGATTGATTGATCAAATAAAACATTTACAGTGAGAAAGAGACAGAGATAGACAGAGAGAGAGAGAGTCCTTTCTCTAAGAATTCGATTCATTTATTTCTTGTTATTCCAATGTACTTTGTGGCTTAAACAATGTTTTACTGTGGTTATATGCATAAGAAAAAGTTTGGAGCAACAATAATTGGCCTTTAGCCACTCTGGTACAAGAAAATAAGCTCTATAAACAAAGTTAACATTTTCTTTCATTATCATCCATTTATATGAAGTCATCCAGTCCTACAACCCATACAACGACTATGTAGGTTGATCAGATAAGTTGTTTTTTCCTACCCTCTAATGCAACCCACATGAGCATTTCATAAGCCTCCCTTATAGTGGTAGATGATGCAACAGCTTGTATATGACCATTAACAGTTTTTAATATATGGTAAAAGATGTGGAACAGGCACAGTTGCTCTAAAACTATGTGGCTAAGTTTCTTAGAAAGATCATGGTGTGGCTTAAAATTTTTTAACAAACATTAAGTTTTTAACAAACTTAATGTAAAGTCTTGGAAGTCACAGGTACTCCCAGTAATCTTGGGAGTCATTTTCTTTTACTTTTTACTAAGTTATTGCCATTTTTGGGATAATTTATTCTCGTATTGCTCACCGCCGTCTTCCTTTTTTTTTAAACGTCACATTAAATGCATCATCATACACATCACATCATAAATAAAAGTGTCATGTGACACATCATGTAACATAGTATATGACATTGTCAAAATACCTCAACCTGGTCTCCTGGATAAAAGTTCTGTGTTTGTTTGACCCATTCACCTCCCTAACCTCCTACCCTAAGCAGACTTTGTCACTCTTCATACAACGTTGCCTTTGCTCCTGTCATACTTACTACAACCAATAGAGGTCACCACCTCACAATTAAATATGTACTGAATATTTTATTCTTCCTCAAAAATATTTTGAGGAAAGACATCTCCATGTAGTTGATTTCAGCTACATATTAGTAAGTCTATATACACATCCAGCAGACGTGGAGCAACATTAGCATTCACTGGGAGCGTGTTTGTAGGCACCTGATAAATTTAAGTCCAATACTGACTCTTTTTTAGCTCTGATTTTGGTCTCCACCAACTACTGAGGAAAGCACCTGCCTCTTTAACTGCTAAAAGCTTCACTATGTTGAGCAGCTAGTTTCTAATTGTGTGTGCTTTTTGATGCTGAGCAGCAGCGAACAGTGGGTTTAGGCTGATGAGAGTTATGAGAGTGAACCAAAACAGTTAAGTTGTGGGCCATAAAACCAAAAAGTAATTGGCTGAAAGACATTAAAAAGCTCTCTAGAGCTGAAGGGAACTAAACAGCTGGTGATCACTGCAGGTTCATCTCTACGTGTGACCTCTTTTACATTACAAGAAATCAGCTGACCTATTGCTAACATAAAAATATTGATCAGTGTGGCTTTACAAGGAGGAACTACTTAGTCATCACACTGGAGTGGCCAATACCAATCACATTATATCAGAATTAATTCCAATTACATTATAATTGTTATCGGCGATACAAATTCTAGTTAGAGCAGCGTGTATTATCCACTTAAAGTCTAATCATGGCTCAACATCCCCATTCCAATTCATAATGTCATTTCTACCACTGTAGAGGTTGGAAGAACGTTATGTTCTCCAGCATGAGACCACCCATTTTTCATTAATCAATACAAGAAATATAAAATCAATGTGGGAATCATACAGTGTATCTTTCAAAACAGCCATGGAAGTCGTGACTGGATCAGATACCATTTATATTTAAAGGAAAATTGCAGGCTCGTGTGTTGGTTTAACTCTTTAACATTAGATAGTGTGCTCGGCAGCAGTGCGTTCGATTTCCTCCAGGTTTATTATCACTGATCACAGATTGTATAATAGGCATTCTGGGGGTGTTACTGCGGGGAGTGAATGCGGAGGGGGGGCTACAGCAGCTACTGCACACATTCTTCATAGACAGTAATCTTAAATTGGATCTGTTGGCTGCTTTCTTTAATTATGCTGTGATCCATGGGCGAACTGCAGGGAGGTGAGGAGGGCAGAGGGGGAGAAGGAGGAGGAGGGGATATGATGCTGTTTGATTGATTTCATATCCCATAGAATTGATCAATAATACACTGAAGTCTATTGGAAGGTGTAAACCTTTATTAAGTATATTCCAAAATAAAACTCCCAGAATATTATATTAACTGATTTATATAATGAGCAGCCTAGTCATGAGAAGAAAATGTTGGCATTGTACATTACTGTAAACTCTGGATCACTTATATTTGTACATTTCATACATAACATATCAATGATTCCAAAATGACGTAGCATATGAGCCGACTTTGTCATCCAGAGGTGGAAGTGATGGTGGATGGCATGACACCTCGGGAAATATGCTGCTGACCATTTTTGAGACCAACAAACACCAAACCAAACCAGATGTGATTTAGCAAGTCATCATTGTAAGGTTGGGGCAGCGCATCAACGTAATCGACGCAATCAATTACATAAATACGTCGAATCACCTAATGTGCGTCAACGCGTCGCACCGTTTCACACAGCGCGCACCATGAGAGCGTGGGCAGCGCCGATCGTGTTGTTTTTGTTTCGGCATTCATGTATCAAGTTAGAGCTTGCACACTGCCCTCCTGAGCAGCACCTGTCAGGCGCATCTGAACTGCGTGTCAGCTGCAGCACATCTAGAGAAACGGTGAAATCTAGAGAAACGGATGTTTGTTTTACCTCAACTTCCTTGCTTCCCTTAGAGAAAACTTATAGTGTTATTTGTAAATTGCACTAATTTTACTGTATGATGTTTTGTTGGTCTGCTAGATTTGAGGTTTGTTACTGTAACAAAGACTTACTGTTTTGTTACTCCTCCTAAAAGTGACTTGAATTTTACATTGTTTTATCTATTTTGCTATTGTATTGCTAAATGTAGATTGCACTACATTCCTTTTACTTGAGTGGAACAAGCTCTTGCATTAATTTTATTTTGGAGAGACTTTATATCAGACCGTAAAACACAGATTACCAGTTAAGACTGGGCTACTTTTTTGGAGGGGGGGGGGTAATGCCCTGCAGTGTTTTAAAATGTTTTTTTTGGTAAATTTGTTGTGATATTAATCGAATAATAAAAAAATAATTAGATCAATAAAAAAATAATCAATAGATTAATCGATTAAATGAAAAAATAATCAATAGATTAATTGATAAAAAAAATAATCGTTAGGTGCAGCACTGTCATACTGGGATCATGCCACAATAAAAGCAGGTAATTTAAGCCAAAACATGATCTTTCCAACACTTCTCATCCCAAGTCGTCACATATCACCACTTTGTCACTGGACCTATTTTCAGTGGACATCTGCATATTACACTTTAGGTATCTTTCTGCATCTGCTGTTGACATTCCTGGATGCTGCTGCTGACACCAGCACGTCAACAAAAGCAGCTTGTGGGATTCTGCGACAAAAGCATGTGGTTATGTTTATGCAACAAAAGCACATGGCAACCAATGCCAGGACTTTAACAAAAGCATATGCTTAGGATAACACAGCAAAGGCACAGATGGTTAGGATTAGGCAAAAAAAGGCAAATGATAAGGTGTAGAAAAAAACATCACATTCAGACAGGAAGTAAACACCGGACTTGTGCATGAAAGTCCGGGGTTAGTTGAATCCATCCACCACACCTCCATCCGCCCTATAGGGACCTTTGTGCTCATTATATTATGTTGTTAGTTCCATCTGGCTGCGTTCTGAAGTGATTCTGCTCATGCATGCATCATGTGGATGCCACAAGTGCTGTCCAGCCTTCCACCGGTCTATAATAACACTGCAATCAGTTCCGTCTGGCCACGTTCTCACCTGATGGCGTCCAGCAGCATTTCATGCACATGCAAAAGGTGCCTTTTGGCACAACAGACTTTGTTTTATCTATTGTCCAGCACAGAGACTTTTTGTCGTCTGGATGTGCGTGCTTTTGTGAACTTTTTGTTTTTCCATTGGAGACAGTGCCACAAAAAGCGGTAATTTTTTTCTCACCAAGGCATCACAGGGTTTTCTGCCCTAACAGTGTAACTGAAAGGGGTTGTATTGACTGAGATATGATAAATGAACATAAAATGGATGTAAAATACCAACTTTTCTTACGAGTTTTATTGTCTGACTATGATTTTATTCAGTTCCATAATTGTTTGTTGCTTAAATAATTAATACATTAAGATACCAAATAATAAACAAAGTGGTGGACTAGCTGCTACTACAGTATATAAGCCTTCCCCACCTCTAACTCCTTTGTAAAGAAAAGTTATAATAAGTAGCATTTTTATCCCCAAATGTAACACCATAATTGCATTAAATTGCCAACGCCAATAGTGAATTTTATGAATATAAGCATGATAGTTGATAATGTGGTGCCGAAGCCAATGATAAGGGTACTGGAGACAATCAAGATGGTACTGATTTCAAAATGGAGGCACCAATAAAGGTTCTGAAGCCTGCCAGGACACTTAGATCCCTTTTTTCCACAGTTGTGATGGAAAACAGGCAGGTGTGGTTTGCTTGTATGTTTTTCTATTGCAGCCACACAGCAGGACCACCATGACCTGAAATATTATGGCCTGCCGTGACCGTCTCTGCCCTCTTCTGCGCTCTGTTGCTGAAAACTAAATGACTCAATATGTGTGGTCATGCAGTCAACACTTTTTTTTCTTCGAAAGTCCACCATTTTCAGATTTCAGCACTTCCAGTGCACCAGTATATGGTGCCACAGCAACACTACTCAATTCTGTTGTCAGGCACCTGGAAGGCGTGAAGATGCATGTACGCTTATGCTTTGTTGATTTCTTATCAGCTTTTAATTGCATGCAGCCCCATATCTTTGCTCACGGGCTCTCAAAGATATCTGAAATTGACTTTGGAATTATATGTTGGCTACCTGACTTTCTTACAATGAGTCCACAGAGAACCCGCGTCAATGACACTCCGTCCACGGCCCAGTGGTATTCTACAGGATCACCTCAGGGGTGTGTTCTGTCACCTTTACTGTTTGTGCTTTACTCCAATGACTGTCAGAGTACATTTGAGTCCAGGCCTATAATTAAGTTTGCCAATGACTCTGTGATCGTCAGCCTCCTGCAGGACCATGAGGTGATCTGGATCATTTTGTTAAATGGTGCAAGGATTCATACTTGCAACTCAATGTTTCTAAAATAAAAGAAATGCTCACTGAAACCCACCTGCCACAATGCCAACTTTTATTAATGCCACGGCTGTGGAGACAGACAGCCAGTATTTGGGTACCATCTTGGATAATAAAATGACTTTTGAGGCCAACACAGACTCCATCTGTAAAAAGGCCAATCAGAGATTGTTTTATTTGAGAAAACTGAGGTGTTTTAACATCAACAAATCGCTCTTGAAAATGTTTTATTCATCTTTTATTAAGTCTGTTTTAACTACAAGAGGCTGGGAAATGTTGATAAACTCTGCCAAAAAATCATCGGCACCGATTTAAATGATCTTGGCCATGTTTATCAAGTCAGAGCCACTTGGAGGGTAAAGGCCATCTTGGCAGACTGCCACCTATCACAGGGCTGACACACAAGCCCCTTTCCCAATGGACAAAAACCCACTAACATTCACTAACATCTTAGCTTTGTCTGTAATGGGAAAAATTACAATCGACATTCATTCCCAGGACAAATGACTCTACAGTAGTCACAAGTATATATTGGTTCCAGCTCCAGTTGATGGACTGGCAGTGATGGGCACATGGCATCTGGATGGACTTGCTCACTTCCATTCCTCTTCCTGGCACAACTGTTTACACTTTGTCATCTCAGCCACAAATTCAATCTGCCTCCACATAAGTAGCACTCAAACATCACTCCAAATTAGTGTGCACCAAGTTTGAAAGTGAGACTATTTCAGTAAGACATATAATAGAAATAAATGTTGATTTCTACTACAACAAAAAAGAAAGAGAAAGGCTTACTCATCTACCGGCAATGGGAAAGGAGTCACCTTGTCATGCTGATACGCAGAAAGCACGAGTGGCTCCATTTGACAAGTTTGGAATGAGAACAGGCTGGGGCAATGAAGACAGGTGGGGAAAACTGGCATGGAGCCACAATGGAACCCATAAATAATCCCATATAAGACCCATATTCCAGCCAATTTCCAGCTCACATGGGCTCCACATGCAAATGTTGGCTAGGTGGTTAGATGACATATTCCACAACCTTGTTAGTATAAATACTTAACTAACCTTTAGACTGGCTAACTGGGGTCACTTAGGCATAGTAGGTGCTGATGTTATCTAGCAGAGTCCTCCATCTTGCCTTCTTTTTTCCCTAAAAGCTTAGTTTAAGTTAACTCATGGAAAAGACCAATATCACTACCATAAATACTTCACATACATGGCTATCAATAATTTAGTCCTTAATCAATAGATGTCTGAAAATCCCAAACTTCTTCATTAGTTGGAGTCTAAATGTTGCTCATTATGCTGGCTAATGATGTCTTTGCTATGATCAAACATTACAGAGCAAAGCAGACCTTTAAATGGTAATATCCTCTGAATGGAGCATTAACTGTTAAGTGAACTTAATAAGTCTACCTAAGGACTGCATTAATGGGCAACTCTTTAACGACTGGGAGACGGGAGAGAGTGAGTGAGAGATGGAGGGAACTAAAGAGAGAGACGAGAAAGGCGGAGTCAGAGAATGGAAAGAGTCTGATGATAACGATCGTTAAGTTTTTATACCATGAGACAGCGGTGGGCCATTTTGACCATACACAAGCGCTTATTACAGCCACCCGATTAGCTGCTATGGACACAATTAAGGCCTAAAGTTAAAGAGACTATTAGATGAAGAGGACTGTTTAAGTTAAAGCTGAGAGCATTTAGCTGATAAGAGTTAATGATGTGTTGAAGTTTAGGACAATGCTGACTGCATCTGCTGGGAACAGTATTAACCAACCTTTTCTCCGTCTGTCAGAAGTCCAATTTGTCTGTCTCTTGTGAAGGACACAACTTCAATTCTTTGATGGGCTAAATTATTATAAATCAGTAAAACAATCTGTTGGATTCAGCATGTTAAAACAAACAATCCATATCTGTTTTTACAAACTACCCTGAAAAATTAGAGGGTCGATAAATCCTTAAAAGTCTGTCTCGTGTGAGACATCTGATTCTAGTTTGCATGAGTAGATGAAATAGATTGAAAGCTTTCTAGCATAGAAGCTAAATGTCTCATAAAATGCTTTCAGGTGGGAGTGGTGACAGCAGCGTGAAAGACAAGGGTTTGGAAAAGAAATGTGAATTTAAGAGGGGGCTACACATGAGAGATTTAAATGGCTTTACTGTCTGCCTGAAGGTAAAAAAAATGCTCTAGAGCTATCAGCTTTAAAGGCAAAGTGCTAGTTTGATTTTGGGAATATAGTTTAATTTAATGGTGTAATTTTGGGAAATATGCCTATAGCTGTCTTTGAGAGCAAGATGATACCAGTATCAGCTTCACGTCTGTGTGTTAATGGAGCATTTCATTTACCTTGGAGTCGGAAGTTGGAGCTTGAAATGAGCTTGAAAGGAGCTTGAAACACATTCCAGTACAAGTTGGAAAACCAAGACAACTCAATTATAGCTCGATTAACCATTGTTATACATTGCTAGCAATCAGTGTTTGTTAATAACAATGTATTAGGTAGTATTTTGTACATACAAACACCATAGCAACATGTCCAAAGATGGAAGTTGGAAAGTATTTTGTGTACAACTAATTTAATGATCCAAAAAAGTCAGATGTACTAACAGTGTATTACTATAGCTTTTATACTGTTGATACACAGAGCAGCCATCTTGGATTTTTCTAAGACATAAGGACATAGGAAGTTGGAATTCTGCAATCCACTTTACTATTAACTAAAAAAAAAACAACAACAAAAAAAGCTCCAACATGACAGAATGCACAGTAACAGTCGTTCAAGACAGAATCCCAAGTCAGAAACTCTGGGCAAGATCCATCTATCCTGAGTTCACAGACATAAACACACCTGATGTCACAGCACAACGTATCCTCAACTGACCAATTAGTGCCCTACAAATTATGTTATGTCTTTAATGTAATGTTACAAAATTAGTGTTAAGTTTCTTGGTTAGATTTAGGAAAAGAAACAGGGAGAGAACATATCTTAAAATGACTCAAAGTTCACTCAAAATTCACAAGGTTGTGAACATCAGTGTCCTGGGGAAAGTCTGCTGTTTACATTCCGGGATGTCTCAACCAACGCCAGGATGTCAACAAAAGCATATGGTTAGGATTAGGCACCAAAGGCATGGGTGGTTAGGTTTAGGCAAGAAAAACATGTGGTTTGGAAAAGAATATCATTTGGCTCTAAATTCAAACGGAAAACACCTCGCTCCCGTATGAAAGTCCAGGGTTCAGTGCACCCATCCACCACCCCTCCCCGCCTGCCCTATAGTGACCTTCAAGGTCCTTATATTATGTCTTTAACAGAAGCATTTCAAGTTGTTGCCGTCCAGTGGTTTTTCATACGGCCGCAGCAGGTTCTGTCCAGCCACATTACATACTGATGCTGCCCGGTTGTGTATCATACCACCATGGTAGGATCAAAATCACTGAAAAAGCAGCAATATTTGAAGAGTTCGGAATGAGAATGGGCTGGAAGGCACTATTAGTATGCAGCCAGAGTCAGGATATGGTTCCTTCCCTGTTGTTTTCATGTTAGCTTTGATCAAGCAAACAAGATGTGTGTTAATAAGTGACCTTTGGAAGTGTTGTGAAGAACTTGTCACATAGCTGTATCAGTTATCACACAGAGGTGAGATTGGTAAAAATCTTATTTCACTCTTGGAAGGCGAGTGATTAAATGTAGTTTCCAAAATGTAAAACTGTCTTTAACACTCGGTTGATCACACATTCAACATGACAGTCACTTCTGTTTCTAATCCAGTCACTCACCCAGTCATCCACAATTCATTCATTCATAATTATTTTTTTTCTATATTTTCCTTGCCCCTTCACTCAGTGCTTTTTCTTTACTTTCACTTTTATCCATCCTTTCCTCCTCCTTTGCTATCTCTCTCTGTCACACTCCCCGTACAAACACCCAAGTGTCTTCTTCCACTCCAAATCAACCTCTGCATCCCTCCATCCCTTTTCTCTCTCCCATGGCCCCTTAGTGTCCCTTTTCCCTTCCACTGGCGCCTTGTTCTTTCACTCCTCCACGTACTTGACCTCATCTTTTGTTTCTTTCTCTTTGCATCTCCCCATCCAAAATGTTCTCAACCTAAGTCGTCACATGTCGCAGCTTTGTAGTGGACTTCTGCATCTACATATTACACTCAAGATATCCTTCTATGCCTGCTCTTTATGTTCTCAGACGCTGCACACTGAGGTCAATACAAGCACATGGTGGCATTACACTGCATGTGGTTATGTTTAGGAAGCCAAAACACATGGCAACCAATGCGGGGACGTCAACAAACACACATGCTGGCACAGATGGTTAGGATAAGGCAATAGAAGCACATGGTAAGGTGTAGGAGAAAAGCCCATCACAATCAGACGGGAAGTGAATGCTGAACGCCCGCATGAAAGTCAGAGGTTAGTTGAACCCATCCACTGCCCTTCCTCGATGGACCTTCATGCTCAGGTTCTGACAGGTTCTGTCCGGTCAGGTTCTCATATGACGCCGCCCATCTGCATATCATGCTGCAGTGACAGGTGCTATCCAGTGGCATATACTAATACTGCAAACTGTTCTGTCCGACCGCATTCTCAGCTGACACCGTCCAGCGGCGTATCATGCAGACACAGCTGGTTCCGTCCAACTGTGTTTGTGACATTGGCTGTCTGCATATCATGCTGTGGTAGCAGGAGCCATTCAGTGGCGTGTAATAATACCATGAACAGTTCTGTTTGGCCATATGCTCTTACACTGTCAAGCGGAGTATCATGCAGACACCAAAGGTGGCTTTTGGTGTCAGAATCTTACACCACAAGCGCTGCAAAAGCAGCAGTATTTGACAACTTTGGAATGAGAATGGGCTGCTCCATTCTTCCCCTCTTTTCTTCTTTTTCATCCTTTTATGTCTTTTGCACTCTTTTTCTAATGCTGCCTTTCTTTTCATCTCTTTTCACTCCTCTATCTACCTCAGTCGCAGGTCCATTTCTTCTTCATGTGTCTCCTTTCATCCCCCTACTTTCTTCCTTCTCCCTTATTCTCCCCTCTGTTCTCACCCTCTCCCCTCCTTTCCCTTATCTTTTTTTCCTTCCCCTCTCACTGTCCCCCCCCTCTTATCTCTTTTCCCCCTTGCATCTCTCCCTCCCTTTCTCCCCTCTCCCTCTGTCCTAATAGCGCGGTGACAGCGGCAGTGTTTCTAATCAGAGGTGAGGAGAGCGAATGAGCAGCCGTCCGATCCTCTCTGCTCTCTCATCAATCGGCTCTAACTGAATGGGAGCAAATCTCAGCCGGGACAAAATTAATATGTAGCAGATCTGCGGTGCGCTCGCCTACCCTGGAATTGGAAATGGCTTCTGTGCTGCCTGACCCGTATCCATCCGCGTGTGTGTGTGTGTGCCGGCAGAGTGTGTCAGGGGGTTGTGGCGGCAGATTATTGGAGAGACAATTGGCTGTACGGCAGTAATCAGGAGAACACTGAGGTGTGTCTATCTTATGACTGCTTGCTGACAACCCCTTACACACACACACACACACACACATACACACATTTCTCCCCCCCTATCCAATTCAATCAGACAGCCCATCCGCCCTGCAGAGCAATGTGGCACTGCCCCCGTGCATGACAGTATCAATTCAATTACCCAGGAAATGGATCCATATTCAACCCATATAAACTCATACACGGAGCCAGGAGGGGCTGCCGCCGCCACCGAGACAAAGAAATGTGCATTTACCCTGTAATAACTTTCATTTGGACTGGCTTTGAAAACCATTCTCAGCCAGGCATTTGTCGCTGTCACATCGCGTTATCCACAAATCAGGTTTACAAAATATCAATTCAATTTCTGGCGTGGCGCGAAACGCTGCAAGAGGGAGAGAGAGAGAGAGAGAGACACTCGCAGGGGGAGAGAGGGAGAGTGCGAGCTGCTGAGGGGCCCCTTGTGGCTCGGGCAGATTTCCAGTCAGAAATAATCAAAAGCAGAGCAGACCATGCTAATCTCTTCAATTTCATCCTTTAGACTGCTGTCTTTTCCCGAGTCGTGAGCACACACACACACACACACACACACACACACACATGCATGTATGTTTACGCTGGCACACACACACACACACACACACACACACACACACACACACACAGCAGGTCAGATAAAAACATGGACACCCAGGCAAAAACATACATAACACAGACATAAACCCATTCATAATACACACATACAGGATATCATACATACATCTTTCTCTCTCTCTCTCTCTCTCTCACACACACACACACACACACACAATGGATCTTCCTCCTAGGACTGCTCTGTATCAGTGCAGCTCATCAGTGTTGTTGCATTTGCAGGAGAGAATGCTTGTGGAGTGTGGAGGTGAAAGAGTGTGAGCGATAACTAACTTTCTCTGTGCTTTGGTATGTTGAGAGAAACACGCAGAGTGTAATGAAGCTGGAGCCACAGTGATTTAACATGAGCAGGAGGCAGGAGAAGGTCCGCCCACAGAAATGGCGGGGCCACTTTAAAGGTCCAACTAATGGGCCCTCCCCAATTCTGCTTTACTCACATCAACACATGCATGTGCTCTCGATCTCTATAACACAAGACCAGCAAAACACAAATGCTGTCATTTGTTTCCTAATCATGACAATTTAGTAAGAACTGCTTCACTTTGTTAAGACCATCTTCAAAACTGTTCTGAAATGAAAAATATGAGACAAAAAGTGTGTTAATTCACAATTAATCACTTGACAGCCTTAATTAAAAGTTAAAAGGAACTACCTTAACCCTTTGAAATCTGGACTGACATCAATTTTCTTGGTCTGCATTCAGATGCCATAAGTATTTCAACCTCTGAAACCTGAGCAGATTGATTTCTTTCAAAACCGAGGGGG
The DNA here is from genome assembly GCF_026936395.1 of Plectropomus leopardus. Taxonomy (NCBI): domain Eukaryota; kingdom Metazoa; phylum Chordata; class Actinopteri; order Perciformes; family Serranidae; genus Plectropomus; species Plectropomus leopardus. Next base: position 33,534,614 of record NC_142183.1, on the reverse strand, counting down.
AGAAAGGCAATACACAACTTGGCAAGAAATGCCCACAAAATTAGTTATTTCAGAAAATTAAATAAAATCTAGAAAAGATTGCCCACTTTTAGTTTTTATTTATCTACTAGCATGACCTGTACTGCAGCAAGCCCCCTGGGGGTGATCGAGATGTTTTGGCTTCACTTCCGGGAGCTGTCTTTTATTATCCAGACTATGGTGCAAAATTTACAATAATTATAATAATAACTCTAACAGACTTGTCATGCCTCTGTTCTGTCATGAATCCCGCTGCTGAGTTTGAGCCCTCTGCTTTGATGCACACTTTATTCAACAGCTCCTGTTTCTGTAGCTGCTGCACGACATGTAGACTCACTCTCAACGGTGGGTCCCAATGATTGGCTCGTGTATTCATTCCCACACAGCCGAGAGAACAATGTGTGAGTAAAGAGGGTGGGATTGGAGAGGAAAAGATGTAATGAGTAGAAAGTGAGCAGAAAGAGAGCAGAGACGAGGTGTCATGGTTGGATGGACAAAGTCCTTCACACTGATAAAAAGCCAAAACTGGGCAGATAAACTGATTAGAGTCACATTACCTTTGTCTCCTCCTCATCACTTCATCCTGTATGTGAACAGTGTTTTAGAAGAAGGACCACAGAAACAGCCAGAGGGAGTACTTGTGCAGTCTACAGCTGCCAGGGCAGTCAGTGCATTGCGCAAATTGAAATTGCAAATATAAAATATGCCTCTACGGAAATACAGTACATCAATTGGGGAAAAAAAAACTCCTGTCACTATGTTTTTGCACTCGCATGAGGTGGTATTTCAGGCTTTTCGAAAAAGCCATATTTCACAATACTGCAATGTTAATTTGTATTTTCTTAAACGTCATCAAAACAAAACTTGCAGATCTCCTAACGTCAGCATTTGCAACATCCTCTTTGTGATGATCAAGTTAAGTCAGACTAACTTGGTTTACTGAAGTTGCTATTACTTAAAAAGAACAAGGTGATTTTATTTGTTTTTTTAGGTTGCTAAGACATCACAAAGTTCAATAAAATGCAGCTAAATTTGAAGAAAATGCAAATTAACATTTTTTATTTTATCGATTTATTTACCTCTTTTTGTCAAGACAATTGATTTTCAAGATTATTTCAAGAGAGATCGACTTGTCAGATTTTGCAGTGTTTAAAAGCTAAACCTGGCCCAGATTTAGCGTCAGTTGATCCATGTCTCATGGCTACCTGGACTTGAGTGATGAATACATTATCATAATCATCAAGCCATTCACGGACCGTCACGTTTGTGGATGTCGGTATTGTTGCAGAAAAGTCTCGTCGCAGGATAAAGGTGATTACTAAGAATAACTGTATTGATTTGCAGCATAGCTTTTCTGTAAGGGAACTATTGAGCCAAAATCATGCCAAAAAGGATGTCCGTCTCCTCTGTGGAAGCATTTATCATATCTCCACTCTTTCATACTGTTTTTTCCATGAGAGCCAATTTTCAACACAGCGCACACAAAATCTAGATTTTGCAAATATCTGTGCCCTCAAATCCATCCCGGTATGCTCTTTTTTTTGACTTGCAAATTGAATTAGTTTACTGCTCGTTCAATAGATTGGATAAACCTCCACACTCTGCTCATTAGATCAGCGAGTAGTGAAGAAAAGGACAAGTAGACTAGTGGAGGAGTGAGGAGGAGGTGCTGCTGGCAGTAATGTGTGTGCTGTTGTGAGGTAAATTCCTAATGAAACGCTCTCTTCTTCAATAATCAGACACACGGAGCTTCCTTCATCTGGAAACTGTTAGCAACACAAACCCACGGCGCTTCATGAAATTATCCACAGACACACTCTGATGCAGACACACACACACACACATAGATACAGCGTCAGCTCTCACAGTAATTACACAGTTGCAGAGAGCGCCGGAGCTCAAAACGCTGTTTAACAAATCAATTTGAGAATGCTTACCTTGTAAAGCTGTATATATTTGTGTGTGTGTGTGTGTGTGTGTGTGTCTGTGTGTGTGTGTGTGTGTGTGTGTGTGTGTGTACGCGGACACTTCCCTGAGCTGATCCATTAAGGCTTTAACAAAGAGCTGTGCTCGGCCGCGCTGCTGGAAATGTGTAATTGGAAGGATAGCTAAGGGCCGACACACACAAATACACTTTATTGATCCACGGCATCTCCCATATAGCGCCTCCAGCTAACACACACACACACACACACACACACACACACACACACACACACACACACACCACCTCAGCAAGGGGTTACACTGACTTTACTCCCATTCAGTTGCCATCAGTGGCAGTTTATCAAGCAATCAATAGTCTTTTATTTTCTCATATCTTTAAATGGACGAATATCCTGAATATGATTTTTACAACAGCAGGGGACGAATGTGATGGAAAAGGAGGGAGGGGAGAGGGAAGGTGGAAGAGGACGAGGAGAGAGGACGCAGGGCAAGAAAAGCGGACAGGAAGACAAGAATCTTTCAAGGAGAAGAAAAAAGGTAACAAAGGAGAAGGAGGCGAAATAAGTAATATGCAGAGAGGAGGTGTGAAGAGGAAAACGGGAGTTAAGCTGTAGGTATTGGACCACCGCCAGCGGGCAGGAAGCCGCCAGTTGACCCGAGCACCATTTGCATGTTAAGTGGTGTCAATCTGCATTGATTCCCACCCAAATGAAATGCAGTGGGCTTCAATAGAGCCTGTGCTTTACAAGGGCCTCCTAGCTGCTACATCCAGCCTATTGGATTCAGATTAACGGGCTCAGTATGGCCGCACACTGAGCAACTTATCTTTAATTAAAATCACTTCCTTCACAGGATCCACTGGACTGGACTGGAATAGGCTGAACCTGGACTGGACCTGTCTGGGTTGGGTTGGACTGGAAAGGATTCCCTGGAACTGGACTGGACTGAATCCAACTGCATTCCATGTCACAATCTCGACTTAACTGCTAGATTTGGGTGCTATGTAATATTTCATACCTTCCTGAAAATAAAACTGTACACTTTTGAATTCAACTTTCTCCCAGTCAGGGCAGACTGACAAGGCTTAATCATCTCGTTAACCCCCTTAAAAAAATATGATTTAACAAATTAAAACTCACTCAAGCTATCTTGGTTACTCTAGTAATCTAGTTAATAAATCCACCATTCCAACTATCACCAGCTGTGGTTCAGTCAAAATAAATCCTTAATTCACACAGAAGTTTAAAAACATACTGTTATTCCCCCCAGTCTCTCTCTGCTGTTGTTGGCCACCAGCTGTTTACAGTCCTGTAACCTCTACCTCCACCACTAGGTGTCATGGTTTCTTTCAGCTTGTCTGTCTCTTTCACCAGTAGAAACTGAAGACTGAGCTCTGTTGGTGTGTGCTGTGCACTACATATAATGAGTTAAATAGAAAGAGGAGCACCTGTATTGATGACAGTATTGAAAAAAATACCTTCGGGATTCCTAAATATCCTGGTATACCAACACCATCTCATCCCAACTCCAAACACGGTGCTGCTCTGTCAGTGACCGTCTGAGTCTGCTTATGACATTATAGGTATCCTTCTGCATCAGCTGTTCACTTTTAGGATGCTGTTACCGTGATGTCAACAAATGCAACGAACACATGGTGGAGTGACGCAGCATTATCCTTATGTTTACACAACAGCATATGGCAGCATATCAATGCAGACCATCACGATGGTTAGGATTCAGCAACAAAATTATGGACAGGTTAGGCAAAAAAAGGCAGGTGGTAAGGTGTAAGGTAAGGTGTAGGAAAAAACCCACACATCCACACAAGAAGTGAACTCCGGATTTCTGTATGACAGATGGTTATTTGGTTATATCCACCTTCCCTCCCACCCATACACAGCACAACACGCACTTGCACACCTTATATTAAGGTGTTACCAACAGCATTATCACCTGATGCTGTCCTTCAGGGTTTCATGTGCACACAAGCGGTTCGTCTGGCCACGTTCTCAAGTGACGCCACCTGTGCGAGTTGACTGTGGACGTGACTGGTGCCATCCAGACATCCGCCCGCAAATGATAACAACAACACCCATTCTGTCCAAGAAGGCTCTCATCTGACATCATCCAGCGGCATTCTAGTTGGACGCAGAAGGTGGCTTTTGGCATCACACTTGTATGCAGAAAGCACTTACAGAGCGGACATATTGGCTGGGTATACCATGATACAACCCAATTCTATTAACTGCACTATACTGCGACCCACAGAGTATACATACAGTATGCTTCATATGGGGCCGGAATCATGAGCGAAACTATTGATACAAGTGTATGATTCAATCTGAAAGAATTTGTAAAATACAACACAAAAACTGATAACTGAAAGCATGCAAAATCAAAGATGAACAGTCAGGGTCAACTTTTAAGACAACTCAGACAAGAAGAATGATGGAAAGTTACTGATTTAACCTTGTTAGTCAATGAGGATTGTGGACATCTCCAAGCTCAGCTGTGATTTTGGTTTCTGTACTGTAACCTATACACTGTGTATATAATTGTATTGTATTGGCTTTACTTTTTTTTCAATTGGAATCACTTTTTCTGCACTCAAATGCCTATCACAAGTATATAAACCTGTGAACCCTGAGCCTCTTGGTATGTTGTCTTTCAAAAACATGGGGAAAAAAGGCAATGAACAACATGATAAACAAATGTCCTTTAAATTGCAGGAGAATATAAGAAGATTAGAAGATTAATCCAAATAATTTAGTGAAATTTGTCCAGAAACTACATTTACAATTATCATCACTATACATTTAAAAATGTTACAGAATTATTATTATTTTTTAGCACTTTTTTTCCACATGATTTTCTCATTGCTGTTGGTTGTTTTTTGTGGGGGTTTTTTTTGCTAATTGCTGGTCAGTTTCTTTTCATGTTCTTGAAAGAAGATCAAGCCAATTAGCTCGGGTTCCTATGGTTAAACTGAGAAATAGTGAGTAATAACTATAATCTTAGTCAGATACATCAATGATCTCACTGCTCTAAAACAGCTCAGCCAATCACATGGAAGCATAAAAACAGCTGGTCCACAGATGAAGGAACAGCTTTGACAGGTAGTCATGTCTGGATGGTGCAGAGCAGCACACTGCAAACACACAGCACCACAAATCTGCATCCAGCCGGGGGCCAGATGGATCAGTTTTAATTCTACTGTATCTGCCATCATAAAAGGTCACATCATATCCAAAAATGTAACAAAGCAACTTAATGCTCCTGCTATCTGGTGACATTATACTACAAAAACAGCTCGGCTAGGACTAAGTGACTGAGAAAAAATAATGACAAGAATGTTAAAGAAAAAGTTGATGACATCACATACATCGTGACAGACAACCAGTGATGATTGTTCATGGATGAAGGTGCAGTCTGTCATATCAAGTCACAGCAAGATTTTAGGACTCCATGATCCCCTAATCTGACATAGTGACTGTCAGAATGGAAAAACGTGGTGTGAACGCAGCATAAGAATCACTCATACTCATTAAGAGATCAATGCAGACAGATTTACCAAAGTCCACCTGTTCACACAGTATGTATAGAACATCAGGGAAACCTGTCATCTTGGTTGCTCATGTTGTAAATTGTATCCTGATTCTATCAGTTACCTGCTAGAACATGTCTAGTTGTGAAGTTTTTGGTTTAGAAATGGTGATATTCAGGTAGAGGGGCATTACTGTGGTTCCCCAGCTACAATGAGGCTAACACAGCAGATACAGAGAACCAGAAACACAGACCAATCAGAGCACACTGAATTTTTTAGAAGGTCTTAAAGCGACAGAGGGTGAATACAGGCGCTCCAGCACAGACAGTATGAGGAAAATTACAGGGGCGCAGACATTATTTCAGAAGTGAGGGGGGCAGGTTGTTCAGGAGAAAGCTGACTTTTATTGAGTGATTTATCATCCTCTCACATTCATTGGCGCCTCTCTCCTTAGCAGCTAAGGAACCAAATAACCACAAACAGCCACAATATGACACCCAGGGACCAACTAAAGTTCTTTAAAATTATTAAAATCATATACTATATACTATATATATACTACAAAATTCAAAAATTTGAGCTGCCAGGCTCTGGTTGAGTTGACACAGAATAATCCTCAAGCATCTACAGGGTAAGTAGCCAGATAATGAGGTGCCAAGTGACAACACTGAACGTGAAAAGTTCAGCTGTGGAAATTAATCTCAGTCACTCTTATCCTATAGACATGTCCTTAGCCAGTTATAATCTGTCCTCACCTGTGAAGCCTCAGGCCTCAGCCTCAGCCTCAGGTCAGTGCTGCAGCCTGCTCTCTGACCTGACTGTGTGTGCTGCCTTCTCCCTGCTCTGTCTATTGCAAAATACAGATTGTTTTTTAAATAAAGAACAGTAGTTGTGAAATAGCTGTAGAAATTAATCTCAAAGTCACTTTTATGCTATAGATATATTTTCTCAGCCCCTGAATGACCATCAGTGTTGCCTTCTGTTTCATCCCCTCCTCTCTGCTTTCTATTGTAGCATTAAAGATTTAAAAAAAAAAATCAGTGCAAAGCAATAGTGAGCATAAATTCTGCCCAGAAATTAAGAAGGAGAGGGTCTATTCCTAGCATGAAGCTAGCTAGCCAGTCGCAGTTAACAATAACGTTAGCATTCTTTTTCACCGAACTTTATTGGCATCTAATTAATTTGACATAATTTAGCAAACATTATCAACACCAAACAGCATTACTCAACTTACACGGTTTGTTATGAAGACGGAGTGCATGGTTTTTTCCCCTTGCTGGTTAGTTCGCTGCACATTTTTTGTGGTATTTTAGTTAAAATCCGGCAGTTCGGAGCAGTGCTGCCCGCGCACGTCTCAACTGTGTCATGTGATGGCAACAAGGCAGCGCGTGTACACCACTGTCTATTCATGGTGCGTTTCAAGACCGCTCAGAAAAACGAGGTATGATATGTGACAAATGAATTGAACGGCTGTATAAAAAAATAAATAAATAAAAGGGGATATGTCCCACACATTCCCCACGTCTGGAAAATGATGTGTAAATTGCACTTTACAGCATGTAAACATGTGTAACAGTCAGAATAACTTTAAAGCTTAGTTATAAGTTGAATTCAATAGCTACAGGAGTAACTTTCACTTGATTAAATGAGGGCCAGAAACAGATGATGGGGCTGCCTCTAACTACCTAAAATACAAGAAAAAAAAGTAACTAGAGGAATGTCCACTTTCGTGGCTTTCCTCTTTGTCCAACTTTAATCACTCTGTCTTGATGTTAGTCATCCAGTTTGGAAAAGAAATGTTTAAAATCCACCTTTCTATATGCAAAAAATAGAGAACCGTGAAAAAACAATACATTGCAAAAAAAGAAATATCCAAATAAAAGGAATCAAACTCACCGGGGTGGAATCAGGAAGGGAATCAGTGCAGCTTGTTAGGTTGCTCAGTATTATCCTCCACACACACTGGTTCAAATTTATCCAAGGAAACACCATAAAAAGAGTCTATAAAGGGCTTTTTTTCATCACAGGCTGCCTTCTGTTTCCTTCTGTGCCCACAAACAAACAACAATCTCTCCTAAACTTTTTCTTCTCCTTTGTTCACAAAGGGCACGCCCCCTTCACCTGTGTGCAGCAGCATACCTGAGCAGAGTGTGCCAGGTGGCAGCAACACAGAGCAGGGCTGCGAGAGCTGCAGTGAGCTCTTTTAATAGGTTTTACTGAAGGATATCTCACCCTAGAAACCTCTAACCATACAATACATACCTGTCTGCCCTCACCTTGGTTGGCAGAGTCACGCACGTTCCGCAAGAAACCTAAAGGAAACCTGAAAATGAGCAACATGTGCCTACTTTTATGTCTCCAATGGTCAATTTAGATTGCAGACAGCAGTATGTAGAAGTCAATACTAAATACAACAATGAATAGAAAAGCAGTCCATACAGTACGTGCATAAAAAATATATGTTCTACATGTGTTTCCTTACAAAAAGTAAGCACTTTATTTTTTGCACTGGGACTGAAGGTTCCAATATCATTAAATATTTGCAAAGGTTGGCTTCCCCCTTTTTCCTGAATTAACGGTGGTTTACTGTCTACTTAATTATTGATTTAAATTTTTTTTTTTTTTGTGGTTACCCACATTACAGAGACATTTTAGAGACATTCACCAGAGACTGCTGCTACTTTAACAAGTAGAGGTCACTGTTGGAAGTGGGGGAGTCTGGGAAAAAGAGTTTTGGGTTTGTAGTTGAGATTAGCTTTTGCAAGCAGGTTAGCTGTGAGCTTGTTCCTGAGCTGTATTGTTGCTGTTAAAGGTGAGAGTAAACAGACTCAGCTCGACTCAGTCTGTCCATCCCGTATTTTCCTGTACTCCCACAGTTTCAAACATTATGACACAAGCTTGATGAGTTTATTTGTTTAATGGGTTCATGTAGTATTGTTTTGTTTATGTACTGTGTGGGATGCATCTCAATTAAGAAAAGTATTATTATGTTCTCTTAATAAGGTCACTCGACAAAACCACCTGACCAGCCTTAATATTGCAGAGCTGTTACTGAAGTGTTGCTCAAACACAAAATATCTCTACTAATGCTCAATGTCTGAGCCACATGGTATGAAGGAACGAAAAAGCAATGAAAAAAGAAATAATTTTTAAATTGGAAATTTAATTTGCAAGAAATTAGTAAAAAGTACAATATCCTGAAAATAAGTTTAAAAAATGATCTCAAAATTAGAAGAAATAAATGAATAATAATTAAAAAAAAATCAACAAAATTAACAAGCAAATGACCTGGGAAAAGTGCGTAAAATAATTAGTAATAATAATAATAAGTAATAATTCTGTAGCATAATTTTAAACATGCATTTATAAAAAAATATGAATCGTTTCTTTTTCCCCTAAACAGTTCCCTAGCTTTACAAAAACAGTTGTCTTAATCTACAAACTTCTTGATTGTTGCCTTTTTTCCACACCATTTTGTTAAGGGTTCAGAGGTCAAAATACTTGTGAAAGGCGTCTAAAAGCAGCACAGGTGAAGGGGTTTCAAAGGATCAGATTTTGCCCTGCCTTAGAATCCCATAATGCACAGCAATGCACATAAAGCTAGCAAAGTGTCAGCTAACTAAGCTAAATAACACAGTACCATAGCTAGAAACAGTTGATGTAGGGCTGAAAAAGTTACGTCCAGCTCAACTTTCATCTCTAGCCTGTAAAGCCTGTCAGCAGCAACAGGTGTACATATGACAATAGTGAGTCAGAGCTTTACATTTTGTGTCAACTGCATCAACCTGCTGTATCAACCGCATGGAATCACTGAGCATTGGCGTGCATATACAAAAGATCACCATAGTAACGCAAGTAGAAAAGAATGCAGCAACAACAAAGCTTTTTACATTAAAAGAAATACACAACTTGTTTTTTAAGTTTTCTATAACCAAACACTATCATCTGCCTTTTATATGGGATGGTGGCCCAACAATTAACCAGAAGCACTGGATTACGCCCAGCCACACTTCATTTGGTTGGACCCAACTGAGTTTATATACACTGGGTTTCACTAAAAAGGCAAACACACCCCAGTTTCAACAAATGGCTGCCTGAAAGAAAGGAAAATTCATTCAGTGCTATATACCAAGATGAGGAATGGAAAATCTTCAGCAGTAATGCAAAGAATGATGTCATTTGCAGTGCCAAATCATTGGGAAACAGGACTGAAGTGAGTTTTAGTGGACTAGCTGTTTTCCTTAATGGGCTTTCCATTATAAATTACATTGCAGGAGACTGCATTGCAGGTCGTTCATTGTCAAACCATGTCTTGCCAGTTTGATAATCCTAGGTTAAATCCTCCTGTGTGGACATGTCCCCTCAGCATCACCATGACTGGCAGTCATCCATCAGATGAGTCAGATTCAGCTGCAGACGGAAGCAATCCTCACAGCTTGGGGAGAAAGAAATGAAACCACGGTGTGCTTCAGTACATTTTAGTTTCAATCATTATCCCCACACACATGAAGGGTGAGGGGCCAAACAGTCCCACTGAGGTAAAATTCCAAAATGTAGAACATTAAATACAATGAAATGTATGGGAGAAGGATAAATAAGGCTCAAAGAACCAATAATATAAATTATTAAGGATAAAAGATCATCAAGAAACATGACAAAAGAATGGGTCATAAACAGACATATGAGGAGGGATTTGAGGCCCAGACAGACCTAACCGAGGACCCCTGGTTATGCTGCTAAAGCCTGATTTCATTAAGAAGTGGACTTGAGTTTAGGAACTGCCCAAAGGCCTAGAAAGTTGTAGGCACTGCTCACGGTCATGAGAGCATTAATTCTTTAATTTCCAACCATACAGAAAACAATAGTAGTAGGACCAAGGTTTTGTGATGAACCCTTCTTGTTCAAGTTCAAACTAAAGTAGTATAATGGCAAAGTCAGTTCTGAGTTTTACTGAAATCCATTGTAGTAGGACTAGGGTTTGCGTGATGAATTCTTGCTGTTTCAGGTTGTTTTCGTCTGACAACTGCAACTGTAAAATGAAGGAAAGGATATGGAAGAATGCAGTCATCTTTGTTGGTTTAATTGGGTTTTATGGAGACGTACAACTGGGTATCATCTGCATAAAGGGACATACACACCAAGAAAGATAACTGCAACAATAGCTAACATTTTAATAATCATTTGAACTCAGCATGCATACAGCTAGCAGGGCATGTTCCCACAACATTGGCTAACGTTACAAGTTGCAAAAATGTTTTAAAGACAACATTTTAATATAATGTTTGAAGAACATTTTAAGGATGTTTATAATATCAGATAATGTTCCTATGAGATTAAATGCTGACTACAATGTAAAATTATAACTGCAACATTCTGAGTTGATATTTTGGTTGAGAGGTGGCGGATCACAGAATGTTCTTTCATAAAATGTTCCCACAATGTAACATGAGAACAAAGGAAGAACATTTTCAAAGCAACATTTAAAACATGTTATTGAGGTCTGAGATTGCAGACCTGAGTTCAGTGAAAATGTAATGTGATGTGATATGTTTAAAAAAAAAAGAAAAAAAAGATATTTATAGAGAATGTTGGCCTAACTTTAAGAAGATCTTTCTGGGAACTAAAAGAAAACTTGCAGCTGAAAGAGTGTCTAAAAGTTTGTATTGGTTGCAATGTGCCATTTTCAGAAGGTTTTAAGAGCTAAAAATTGCTAACTGGGGCAGAGCAGAGCTGCTGACCAAACCCTTATTAACAGAGGCACTAACTTCATTGATCATTTCACAAGCTAAAAGTTTAGTTCTTTTTCCTCGATCAAGTTTATAACTACAGTTTGTAGTTTTGCTACTTAAATGTCCTACAATATCTGTTGCAGTGAAATTACTGCTCTTGCTTCATTATTTTCAGCAGAAAACCATTCGCTGCTACATTTTGCCACTGTAAATAGCAGTGCACTTGGCTTTTAAAGGGAATGGGAGAGGACACTCTGAATGGTTTAATTTCCTTTGTATGCCAAAAACACACCTATCATTAATAAGGCGACTAAACACAACTCCTTTGCCTTTACCGACAAGCACCTAGCCATAGCATCATGTGACCTTTAAAAGCCAAAAAAAAAGTGTTTCCATTGCAGATATACAAAATATAGATTTTTCAAACCATCTAAAATACCACTTCATGCCAACGTAAAAAACTTTTTTGTTTTTTGTTGTTGTGTTTCCATTAGGTGTATTTTATATTCGCAATTTCAATTTGTGCAAGGGTTAATGGAAACCGAACTACTGTTAATATGATGTGTCTGAGGGCAGAATGGCATGTCATGACATTGTTGTGTCATAGATCTGACTAATTCCAGCCAGAGTCAGGGGTGTGTGGTCGTCTGCCTCTTAACTTTTTTTCTCTGATACTCAGTGTGGCATGACCTGGAGCATATTGTTCATGTGTGCTGTTTTATGTAGATTATGGCTGCTCTTGTTTTCTCATTCATCAGATCTGAAACAAACACTTTTCCATTGGTGTAAGTAGTGTGTGCTGTGTTATGGTGCACACTAATTCCTGTTGATGTGGTTAATGTGTGGTGCATTATGGAGAAGACTAATTCCTGGCAGGTTATTGAAGGAGTCTGTCTAATTAGAGCGTTCCTGTGATCAGGGCAAGATAATTAATTGCGCAAGATCTGGAGCCGAGATCGCAGTGTCGAGCTGTGTGTGTGTGTGTGTGTGTGTGTGTGTGTGTGTGTGTGTGTGCGTGCACGCATGTGCGCATGTGCGCGTGTGTGTGTGTGGATGAATGAGTTGTAAGTTGTGCCAGAACACCAATGGCTGGTGCAGGGACCAATTCTGTGATGCTAGCTTACACACACACACACACACACACACACACACACATAGGAGTGAACATACATGAATCTCAAGTCTCTAGTCATGCATTGAGAAGATGTAATGAGCAGCATCTGATTACTGCCACTAATTAACAAAACACACACACACACAGTGATGAGACACAGTGTCTCTCATCATCATTCTGTCATCGTTGCAGCTCTGACTGCACGATCTCCGTCATCTCAAAGGTTAATGGTTCCACTAAAACTAAAGTTCTCTTTAGGGAGTGCCTCAGCTTACACACACAAGCTTTAATTAGCAGCGCACACACGTACAGTGAAAAATGGGCTGAAAAGCAGCAGTTGGTTTATGCTAAATATTTGGACCTGATCCACCATCTTATATAGACATCCAAATATAAATATAATTCTAAATGAATTAAAGTCGTACAATTCCAGCATGCTCTAATGTATGCCATATATATATATATATTTGGCATACATTAGATGAGCAACTTGGCAGGAAATGTGGCTATTGTGAAAAAAAAAGTAAAATGTGACAGAAAATTATCTTAAAAATATTTTTAATAAAGAGAAGAGGATTATGAGAAAATCATCCCAAAAATAGGGAAAAATGTCGCAAAAACGATATTTGTAATTTTACAAAATTTTACAATGAAAATTTAAATTGAAATTTTACAATTTTCAAAATTGTGTTATAGAAAAACATACAACAAAATATCCAAAATAAATGTTTGGGGTTTTTTTATTATTATTATTTTCAGCACTTTTTTAGTTTCTTGTTTGTTCTTTTCTTTTTTTTTTTTTTTTTTTCAGAATTCCAGGTGATTATCTTGTGACTTTTTACTAAACGTTTGCTACTTTTTGGGTAATTGGGTCATTTTTTGCTACTTTTTGGGTCATTTTGAGAGATATCAAACCAATTTGTGCCAGTTTCCAAGGATTAAGGAATGTAAAAAGTGAAGAAGCACATAACACACCTTTCCTCTGACCACCTGCAATACTGTTGTAGACATGAGCTTCTACATGAGTGATTGCTTTGAGTGATTTTGGATTCTTACCTGAACTCCAGTAAAAACTGGATTTTGCAAAGTGGGGGTAACATGTTTGATTCTTGGTGAAAATGATTCGGTGGATTCTTTCTTCAGACTTCATGTGCTTTATGTGCTCCTGTGTATTTACATGTGTGTTTCCAGCAGTGTGTGAATAAACGTGTGTGTGTGAGCATGCACGTGCCTGTCCTCTCTATAATAGCCATGCTGCTATCAGCCATAGCCTCTCACAGCTACTGCGGGACAACCAATTCCCTTTATCAGGCTGCTGATAACGGGCTTTAGCTCTGCTCTGCCGTCCCACTTACACACCATCACACACACAGGCCACTAAATAACTAATTAGCTTCTCTCTTGGGGGGATGAGGAGGGGAGGGGAAGGGGGGGTGACCCACCGCTCTGACAAAGGCATGCAGCGTTTTAATGTAAAAAAATGAAATCAATAAAGGCGTGGGGCGTCGGGCAACTAGCAACCGGCCCCCTCTTAACATTAACAATTATAGTGATTAACAGTGATACCCAGAGCTCATTATTCACAGGCAGCGGCGAGAGAGAGAGAGGAGAGATAAGCTTGTTTATTGGAGAGGGCCCTTTTCACAAGGTGCAGTCGTTCATCATTTGGGCTGAGGGGGGTTGGTTGGATGCGGTGGGGGGTGGGGGTGCGGGGTTGAGGGGCACCACAATTAAAAACACACTGTGACCTTGTGGCTGGAAGGACCTACAGAGGTGGAAAATTTAAATGGGGAGAAGAAACATGTGGACAGTGCAGCAGCCGCCATCCTGCCCTCCGACAGACACCTGCAAAGTATCCCTTCCTTCAATCTAACTGCCGTTAGAAAATAAAGCATTCTGTTATGATGATGTGGTGGCATTTTACATGTTGTCAGTGTCTTAAACAGCGTCCACGTCACTTTTTCACAGTGGCAAGGTTAAATACACACACACACACATACACACACACACACAGATTAAATCCTCACTCAATTATCATTTCTTAGAGGGCAATAAAAACAGGTTAATAAACCACAAAATGTTGTGAATGAGCTCATTCGAAGTTGTTGAAGAGATTCACATAAATCTGTAAAACTGATTATTTCCTCTTACATTATGGGAGAAAAGGCAATGGAAAAATCGTTCAAAAACACTTTTCGTCTTTAATCATATCATTACTGCTCAGCTCACTGCCGCCTCCCGTGCACCAGGTGCCAAATATCCAAGCCAGTGTCATTCCCATTGGTGGCATAAACAGCAGCCTGGTCTGTGACTTCTGTTGCTGATGCACAAGGCACCCTTCAGTGTCTGTGTGAAACCCTGCAGGCTTTCAGGTAACCTCAGTGTAATCCCATGCACGGCAATAACAACGTAGAAAGATAGAAAAACTCTGAGTGAGGGGTGGTGGATGAGTCAAATACACACTGGACTTTCACCCAGGAAAACATTTATTTCTCGTTTGACCCCAAAACTCACTTTTTTCAATTATGTGCGACACCAAAAATTATGCAGTTTTCAATTGACAGTAAGAAGCAGTTATTTTAACCCAAACAAGGATCTCTTTTTGTAAACCAAACAAGGTACTTTTGTTGTCTAACCCGATATAGGGTTCCTTTTTTATTTATTTTTATAAGCTGCATCTACATGGTTATAGGTGATTTAACAATTATTTAAATTATTTTTATTGTTATTTTAAAATTATTATTATATGTTAGTGTATTTCCCATGCCTCCAGTGTTTATGGTAAGATAGATTTTTCATTTCTAAATTTCCATGTTATTGATTGTGTGATGATGTAGGTGTACTGTACACTTGTGTTGTCAAAAAACATAGATTTATTGAAACATATTGATTCTTAATAATTGAAATATTTTCAATAGTCATTTTCTGCAGTATTGATACACTGGTCTGCGCTCTCTCTAATTGTTAATATTTACAACAGTCATCCAGCTGTTCTCTGCTACTAACCAAGACAAGAAAGTTGCTGTCATGATAGCCTTGTTATAGGAGTATTCATCTTTTAATAAGAACAAATAAATGTTATGCTCTCAATGTAAATTTTCACTGTGGTAACAAAGGTTATCAAATATAAATTTTTTTCAAGGTGTTGTGTCAAAGCTAGAATTACCAGTAAGATGACAAATCTGCTGTATGCTATACGTAGATTTGTCTCCAAAAGGACATTTTAGATCTGTGTTTATGGATAAAGGTTTTCTGGTTGAGAAAGGTCTTGGCATTCCTCTTTGTATCCGTACAACATGCCTCCCATCAAACAAGTGTCAGCTCCTGCTGTGTGCCATCTGCTTTGTGTTTAAATGGTGCTAATTAAACACATCTTTTCATCAGTGTAAATACTGTATGTTTTCAGGAGGAGGTTTTCACCTCCTGCAGCCTCTCTACAGTCTTTCCATCAATCCCTCCTCCTCCTCCCCTCGGCTCCTGTCTCTGCACTCCAGCACCGGAGATGCTTAATGAGCCGTAAAATATAATTCAGAAATGATAGTCGTCTGAAAGAGATGGAGAGGGAGAGAGAGATAGGAAGACAAAGACAGTTTATTGCCAGCAGTGTTTCCATATCGGGAAAATCTCTCTTCACAGTAAAGCAGGAGCCTGAGAAACACCTGAGCGGGTCAACATGGCTTCACAAATGTTTTGACAGGCCACGTTTACCGCACAAACGGTGTGAAGACTGCGGCAAACATGTCAAACAACTGCACATTTCTATTCAATTTGATTCTCCTACAAAAAGGAACTACATCTATCAGTTTTTCAAAGATGCCATTTGCACTTGACAGTGTCGTTTTTGAAAGCAGTAACCAATATTTGTAAGGAGAATATAATTTTAACTCTTTGTAACATGTAACACTTACAGGTGAGCAGTCGTTTGAAATTTTAAAAACTACACACAAAAAATGCCTAAAAGTAAAGCACACAAGTAAAAGTAAAAATCCTGGACATAAAATACAAAATAGTCCTAAAGATAAAATATAGAAATACAGTGAAATATTTATACAATAAAATATTAAATATTTACTATAGGCTGGTTTCCATTAACCCTCAAATTGAACAAACTGAACTTGCAAATCTAAAATACGTCTATTTGAAACATGTCAATATTAAAAACAAAACAAAACAAAACAATTTATTTAAAGACATATTTTGCAAAACTGAAACACTCACTTTTATAGGTCACATGATGCTGTGGGTATGTGCTTGTCAGTAGGAACTGGCTCTTCAAAAGTTGAGCGGATCACATGGAAGTTTGAACTGTTTGGAATGTTTTGAACATCCATCAACAGGAAAAGTCACATAACATCACTCAGTGGAAACGCAGTCATCTTGCCATTGTGTTTTTTCAACATTCGGAAAATATTGCTTAAATTTTGTGCAAATCTGTAATGGAAACCTGCCTTAAATTAGCTAGCTAGTTAGCTAGCTAGTTAGTTAGTTAGTTAGATGGTTTAGATGGTTAGTTGGTTGGTTGATTTTCATTTCTGTGTAATGCCAGCATATATATATATATATATATGTATATATATGTGTGTGTGTGTGTGTGTGTGTGTGTGTGTGTGTGTGTATAATTATTATATAATATATATATATATATATATATATATATATATATATATATATATATATATATATATTCTTGCAAAAAGAACTGTGCATTTCAAACAAATTTTTAAAAAATCTATAGTTTATCTTGATAAAAAGCTTGTCTTCTCATCTTTCTCCCATGTAGACTAAATCAAAATCTTTGTTACTACTGTTAATTCTACTACTACTTCTTACTAATGTTACAACCAAATCACAGCCGTACAACAGCACTCCCTCTTGTGTGATATAGTTTGATATCATTATTAGTGGATCATATAAAGCTAGTTAATACCTTGCAGACACTTATTTTCTCACTGATTTAGCAGCAAATCCTCGCAGAAACATATTAAAGCTGTTTAATAAAACCCTATGAAGTGATTTTGACTACAGTAACACGCACAGACTCAGAGAGAGTTAAAGGAATACTATGACTCCATCTCATTCACTTTTTCATTTCTATCATTCATGAAGAGATAGTGAGAATATATAGTGTTCACACATGGGAAAGAAAAGAGGAAGAAAAAGACAGAGCCAGTTGTTCTAATGTGTTCAGTGGCTTTCAATAGGCCACATTATGCAGCTTAATCCACTGATGTATTCTGCACCTCCACCTGCTGCACTGTGACAATAGCAGAAACCCCACAGCTCACATTGAAAGCTGGCCTTCATGTACCAGTCAATGATGGGTGAACACATCTTATTAGATCCAGTGAGAGCGGGAGTCACTGTAAATGTACTGGCAGCACTGGGCTGCCCATTGTGTCCTTTTACCTTAATTATGGAGAATATCAAGAGCAATGGAGAGCAGATTGCATACTATTTAAAAGAGTCAGTTTAAGGTTAAGATTAAACATTTCTATCAATTACCAATGTAGTTCACATGCTGTCATACATTGTAGTGTTGTGGTCAAAAGTTAATACAGTTTATGAAATATAACAAATATCACATAGTCAAAACAGTTGCTTGCATTCTGGACATTTGAGTGAAACCTTACAACACTTGCTTATGCAGTCTTAGGTTTTCTGATTTGCTTTCAAACATTCTAGAAGAAGGCGAACAATGTGAGCTGCTGACAAGACAGCAAGTTGACGAGAAATTCATTCTTCCAATGACAAGTGAGATGATACAGCGGGGGAAAGCGAGCCTTGAGAAAGAATTGAATGTCCTTGTTCCACAGTATGGTCATAGTAAGTTATGCATTACCACTGATTTTTATTTCACTACCTATATTTGGGTCAGATTACATGTTTTCCTAAAGTGAACCAAAATCTAGTGCACTTGGAAACAGCTCAAGACCTATGTTTTCCAAGAAAACAGAGTTCAGTTGTTTGGTTTGCGCTTAAGTTACAATGAGCTTTCACACCAATCCGTACCAGCTGTACTGTCCAACAAGTTCTCATCCTAAGTAGTAACACGTTGCCACTTTGCTGTAGTCTTCTGCGTCTACATAATACACCCTAGGAATCCTTCTGTGTCTGCTGTTGATGTTCCAGGATGCTGCTACTGTGATATCAACACAAGCACATGGTGGGATTACACTACACGTGGTTATGCAACCATTGCCAGGACGTCAACAAGCACACATGCTGGCACGGGTGGTTAGGTTTAAAGGAAGGAGGCACATGGTAAAGTGTAGAAAAAAACCCATCTCATTTATGATTCCAGGATGTAAATCCAGGGTTTGTTGGACCCATCCACCACCCTCTTGCCAACCCTATAGGCACCCTCACCCCTTTATAATGGCGTTACCGGCAGCATTTCAACCTGACGCCATCAAGCTGCAATCTTATGTGACGCCTCCCATCTGTGTATCACGCAGACGCAGCAGGTGCCTTTGTTAAATAAAACCACAAACGTTTCTGTCCGACTGTGTTCTCACCTGAATCCAGTGATGTATCATTCGGATGTGAAAGGTGGTATATTTTGGTGTTGGTATCTTATGCCAAAAGCACTGGCAAAGTGGCGGTATTCGACAACTTTGGATTGACAAAAGGCTGGCTGTTTACATTCCAAGAAACCACAATCACCGCCTCCTCCCTCCCTCCCTCCCTCCCTCCTTTTCTCCTCCATCTGTCAACCTCCTCATCAGACTGACAGGGAGGTGGGACATGTGAAGGGTAAACTAACCTCACCAAACTTTTTTCAAACATTGTGGTTTTTAGCAGTTCATTGGATGAATTCACATTTTTCCAAAATATAAAACACAATTGATTATATCCCTGACAATACTAAAGAGCAGACAGAGTACGACAGCTGACTTAGTACCATGTTCACTTCGCAGCACCTTTCACTTTGTTTACTGGTTAACAACTAAAGAGTCAAATCACAGTTTAATATAAGAATAAGGATGTGTTTTCTTGTTTTTTGGGTTTGAGTTTACCCCTCCTGTGTTACTGTGCTGTCTTTCCCTCATTAACCATCTACACACCTGTCCTGTATCAGCCTTGTTAGTCCTTTCTGCTCCTCACTTTCTCCCAGCCAATCAGCTCCCTGACTTTCATCTACCTCACCACCTTTCCCTCCACCTTCACCTCATCCCTTCGTCAGTCTCGTATGAATTTAAGTTCTGGTTTTCAGTTCAGTCTTTGTTGGGAGACTTGAGACATTCAGTTACTGTTTCCTTGAACTAAAGTGTGCTCTGTTTGAGTTCCTGTTGCTTGCTGTCTCCTTCTTCATTTACGTCCACCTGCTCCACAATACATGACAATGACCTTCTCACCCACCTGCTCTCAGTACAATTGTCAGCTCCCCATGATATATATACAACATAAATGACAGATTTCTGTTAAGTTTTGTTGGCGATGATAAGAAAGACAAAGTGTTGGAGTAGAAGATCTGCATGAAAGAGCAGAACTGTACTGTACAAAAAAAACCTCTGTGTGTGTGTGTGTGTGTGTGTGTGTATGTGTTGTGTGTGTCATCATTCACATCATCACACATCAACTCCTCTTTTCTCCCACTGAAACCGACTGAAAGACGCGGAGCTCCTCTGTCTCCTCTCTTCTTGTTTCCTCTTGTCTCCTAGCTCCCTCTCCTCTTATTTCCTCTCCTTCTTTGCTCCTCCCTCCTCTCTCCTATCTATCTGTCTCGGTGAAAGGCCGGCGCCGGCACAAAGGCCTGCTGTGGTAGGTAGTTATAGAGCTCCATTGTCACCCAGCCTTTCTCTATCTGCTCCATCTTAATAAGAGCAGTCATCATTTAGAGTCTAAGTCGCTCTCAGCCTCCTCGCTTTAATTATGACGTATCGATTGTCTCGTTAAGTCTAGTTTGGCTTAATGAAATCTATTGTTACCTCTAATTCTGTCTTCCATTGTCCCGCCCTGCAGCGCTCGCCGTGTGATGTGGACCTGGGCTCTCTTTGTGCTGTCTGATCTCACTCTGTGTGTGTGTGTGTTCTCATGTCTATATGTTTGTGTCCTTAGGTGTGTTCTTTTTCCAGAGTGTGTACATCTTTGCTTCAATGCCTTAAACCTGTGCATGTGCGTGTGTGTGTGTCTTTGCGTCGATGGGTCCCCGCTCTAAAAGGCGCTGCTGTCACCGTTTATCTGCTGCTTCCTGATTCCCTTCCATCGACTCTCAGCCAATCAATTCACTAAATGATGCAATTATACGCCCTCCCTCTCCCCCTCCACATTTAAAGTTGAGAGGTTTATTTTGGATCAATCCAGACCACTTTGTGTGCAAATTACACAATTGCATTGCCTTCAGATTCCTTAGGCAGCCCAATTGGAGCGAGCCCTGGGTGTGAATGCCTAATGAGAGACCCTGTCCTTCAAAAAGACTCTGTCGAACACAGGCTGAGACAATTAGAAAGGCGGCTATTCCTGTTTCTTTACAGGCCTCCTCTCCTGCAGCTGCACGCCGTATTGGATTCACAGGCAAACCATTCACCGCAATCCATTGCTTTAAACGTTGCTTTAACAGTGAAACCTGCTGTGATTTTGAGCCTGTCTATATGTCCAAACTAAACAAACAGTCCGTCATGTACTCTAAAGAACCCTTTGTAAGCTTCTCACGGGTCACACAGTTATGCTGCATTCATGTAGGAATAATCGGAAAGACTTGGAGATAATTTTATAATACATGTTCATCAATGTATGAACATGGCGGGCAAAAGTCAGTGTTTGTTCATTTGTAAGAAACTTTTTTTATTTACCCTTTGAGACCTGAGAAAATTGGCTTGATGTCTTTCAAAAACATACAAACAAAGGCAGTTAGCAACTTAAGAAGAAAAAAATGCAAAAACAAAAAGTAAAACAGCACAAGAATGAAAATAAAAACAAAACAAACAAGCAAAAGGAAAAAGGGAACAAGGAAATAACCTCAGAAATGTTGTAGTGCCAGTAGTTTGTAACTTTGTAATGACACACCATAAAAGAACACCACACGCATGCCTGAACTGTGGCCGTGATGTCGCCATCCTCACAAGATTTACACATTGCCAGTTTACACAGCGACAGAAGAGGTAATGTTTTCAGAAAATTACACTTTGGATCCCGTTTTCAAAAGTTTGTATTTTCAGACCCCCAAAACATGTTTGTCATGTGAACAGAAGGCCAAACCACAACAAAAGTTCCATTCAAGAACTGTTGCCGTGTAAACAGCCCCTTGATCTACATATCACCTTTTCCTGATGTTTTGGGGATCCAATCTCGCCTCCTCTCTCCTCTGCAGGGTCTCTAACCTCTGAGCTTCTTCCTCCTCTGTGACTGACACACAGACTGACAGCTCTGCTGCACTGCTCGGGCTTTAAAAGAGTCATTCACCCAAATCCCCGTCTGACCCTGGCCTCCTGCTCTCTTTCTGCTGCGCTTAGTTCAGGTTCTAACACCAGTCAACTAGAAAACACTCTGATCCCTGGCCATGACTAGTCCCCCGTGTGTGTTTGTGTGTGTGTGTGTGTGTGTGTGAGAGAGAGAGAGGGAGAGAGAGAGCTGGACAAATCTACCAATCTATTCCCCAGCAGCAGTCCTGAGCAGTCAAACATGGCTGGCGGTGCTGGCTGACTGGAGGGATGATGGATGGAGGCTTGGTTAGCTCTGCATCATGTTCTCAACATCAAGAGCGCACGCGGCAGCCAGAGACAGGCCTGCGCTCACACGGTCACACGTTCAAATCCAGAGATCACCAAGAAAACCTGAGACCTGAGCACAGTGACACCTTCACTGACACACACTGACACACGTGGCAAGGAATGTTAAACTGGTTTGCTCCCAGTGGGCAGAGGTATAGACTGGGCTTGTATTGGCTAAATCCCAGTGTGCACAGGTTTAAGCTGGGGTTTTTCTGGCCAGCTCCCAACAGGCAGCAATATAGACTCAGGTTGTAGGGGGCAGCTCCCAGTAGACAAGGCTGCAGACTGGGATTGTGCTGGCCAATGATATACAATGTTATACCATTCTATTCTATTCTGTAATTTTTACAAAGGTTTATCTAAAATGAAATATGTGGGGTTCTTTATTTAATCTGTTTCATTGGTTTAACTCATTTGACAGGAGTTGTTTTGTACTACCTCATTTTCTGTACAGACCATGTTTGCTGACTGACAGTTGGAGCACAACCAAGGCATAGATGGATTAAAAAAACACATAAATATAAACAAAGTGAAATTTTAACTTCTTACTGTACATTTTAAATAATATCAAAATAAAAAAAAGTGTTACATTTGGTTAAATGCAAATTATGTTTTTTTCATAATTTGCTCTAAATCTCTAAGGTCTCTAAATCTAAAACAATAACAAAAAACGGAGCAATGCCGTCATTTCCTTTTGTTTTTTTCCCCAGTTAGAATTCCTTCAGCGTTAATAGTTCAGGAGGTTTTTCCTGGGAGCCATGTCATCTGCAGAGATCTCCTCCTCTCCAGAACAAATGCTCACATTGATTAAAACCAGTAAAAACACTGAATAAAGCCATGTCACATTACAAATCAGTGTTTTTCTGATGTTGTTCACCTCATTAGGGGACTGTTAGCCCACCCCCTGCTAAGGAATGCTCCACTTTTTCTCTTGTAACTTTAGATCCACGTGTTAAAGCACCGCAGGAGCTGGTGAGGAGCTGCTGCTGATGTGTCCACAGTTTGTGTCTCTGATAACTTCAGATCCAGACCAAAATCTCTGACAGTTGTAATCAAAAAAGCGGTAGTATGCACACACGTGCATGTGTGAAGTGCCGCCCTGATGTCACTGTTCTCAGGATCCACAAATTGCCAGTTTTAGCAGCGACAGAAGGGGTGGTGTTTTCAAAAAATTCAGTCTGGAACCTCTTTGCATTTTCAGGTCCCCAAAACGTCTTCCTCATGTGAACAAAAGGCCAACAAATGTTTAACATTTCATGCAGGAATGGTTACCTTGTAAATGGCTTCTGGATTACTCTGAATACTGACGAAAACTTAAAAACATGAGGATTCACAAGTTCTTTAAGTTCTGCAGCATCTTTTTTCTTCAATTTTTAAGTGGGTTTATGGATGTTAATTTGTGATGGACATCAGAGATAATAAGTCAAACTGAATGTTAAAATACATGTGTCTGTGTGCTCAAATCTGACCAAGTTATACAGCTTTAAAGTTATTAAATTGCCTCCATGAGCTGTCACAGCCGCTGTTCATGTTAAATAAAATTATAATCAAGACATTTCTGTTTGGGACTTTCTTTTATTTCCTTCTGCCACTTTGTTCACACCTCTGCTTCTGGTTCTCTTCCCTCAGAGGAACAACAGCTTCCATATACAACACAAACGCCCTTGAACAAAGAGAGTAAAGAGGAGGAGAGAGGAAGAAAGTAAAGGTGGGGTCAAAGTAAAGATGAGGAGAGAGGAGATGGAGAGATGGACTGTACAAAGAGAAGACCTGGAAGAGAAAGGAGGGATGGAGAGAGAGGAGAAGGAGACAGAGGAGGGGGAACACGCGGAGCCCCAATCCCGCTCTGTGTTGGGAGGGGGGGAGGAGGAGGCCCAGTAAATCAGCCAGCCTCTTGTCAACACCTCCCACCAGCTCCCCCCCAGGGGCTTCTGAAGCCACTGAGCTGAGAATAACAAATGGCCGTCATTGGCCAGGCAAAAAGCTGTGATTATAATTATCACATCCCACACTGACCTTGCATAAACCTTAATCCTTCTCCAATGGAGCATTTAAATAGGCTGCCAACGGCGACAGAGATGAGGAGCGAGGGAGGGAGGCGAGGGGAGGGGAGGGAGATGATGTGGGAAGGCTGGAGAAGGAGGCATGTGGGGAAGAGTGGAGAGGGAGGAGAGACAAATGTACAGGGCAGGATGTGGAGAGGAAAAGGAGCTGAGAGGGGAGAAGAAGTGTGGAGAGGGAGAGGAGGTGAAACTGAGAGTATGAGGAGAAAAGAGGGAGGTGTGTGAGGGGTGTCGCGGTTCAGCTGCACATCTGGAGGTTCAGCAATTCAACAGGAGGCGGAAGGAGCAGGATTATCAGAAGTAATCATTTATCTCTGAATTGTTAAGTATTGCCGTAATATTAAGTGCTTAAAATCAACATTTTGTAATAATGCTTTATGATAATGTTAAAACAGCTAAACAGACTGTGTCGGCATCCGAGAAGCAAAATAAGATAAGATTTGCATAGCATCGGAAAGAAGTGATGTTTGCATTGTAGCTGGTGGAAACAGGTGTTTCCAATACTTGTGCACTAGAAAACATAATTTTTTGCAAATAAACAAAAGTGTCACACTTGACTCTTTCATTAGAATTTCTTGTGACTCAACACAGAAAAACTAATCCCATTCCTCCCCTTATGATGTATTTTTCTGCAGAAATTTACTGAATTTCCAAACTAAATAAATAAATAAACTAAAATTAAAATAAAATAGTAAGTAATAATAATAATAAATAATAATAAAAAAGGCACTTTGGAAGTAAAGAAACACTGTAACTCCAAGTGAATTGAAATCAAGGAGAGCTTGAGCCAAGCTCCTTTAATGGTTATAAAGAATAGACATTTTAAAATTGATTTTAGACATGATTAAAACATAAACTACAGTGTCCCCAGGTGGACTCTGCATGTCTCTCCGTCTCTCCATGCTCTACCTATCAATGCTAAACTAATACATCTCAAACAAACTGTATTACGTGTTTTTAAAACACTCTAAATGTTTTATACACGTAGGATGAGCCTGACTGTTCCATTTTTGATATTTTAGCCTGGCTGATAGTTCAGAGGCAAACAGGAAACAGGGGTATAAAGATGACATGCAGCACAGGTCACTGGCCTGAGTCACACATATATATGGCATGCACCTTAACCATTAGCTTTGCAAGATTGAGATTTATTCTTTAGAGTGTGGGGCCCCTCAGGCATCCAAGGGGAAATACATAAAACTGTCCCAGAACTTGAGACGACCATGTATGAACTTTACCAGCAGAAAAAAACGAATCATTTGAAACTTAAAAAGAGAAAAATAAACAAAATATAATTTTGAATAGCGGTGAGAGCAGAGAGCGCGGGTGGACAGCAAAAACTTTTCTTTTTTTTTATTTTTAAAGATGGAAACTATAAAGACAAGTCAAGCGTACTTGTTTACTGGAGTCATTGCAGTGACAATAAAGATTGTTTTTAAGGGCGAGGAAGAAACAGCCCTGCTTCAGTGCAGTAAGCCTCTGCTCAGGACATACTGTACCTGAGTGTTACCTCCCCTCAGCACTAGATGGGGTCAAACTGAAATCTCATGTTACTGTAACCCAGTGGACACACACTCAGCACTGTCACAGCAGCACAGATCATATCATATCCAAAAGATTTGAAGAATTTAAAAAGGAGGGAAAGGTTAGACTTGTTATTTCTTTTGTCAGTAGGTCAAAACCAAAAAATTGCAAGGCACACTGTTTTGCAAAAGTTAAAAAGCCTTTAATAAATGGACATGACGCCTACACTTTTTAATGTACAGTCTTCATCAGGAAATGCCCCGAAGTTATAAGGTGTTTATTATTATTCTTATTTTACCCATGTACCAGTTTATTTTTGGTATTCATTTGATGTTTTTTATTTACTTCAAACATAAAATAAAGCAAACAGATAAATTATTGTTTAGAAAGATTTTTTAAAAATAATCTTTACAGAAAATGAAAAACATAAAGCATGAGAAATTCTCAGACATGATGACTTGATTTATATATTTAAAAAGGTGTGAGAATAACGTATTTATCAAAAGTCATTGGATTTTAATTATCAGCTTCTTTATTAATTTAAACCTATACTCTAATTAACTAAACATATATGCACACACCCACATACCCAAAATAAAATATTTACAATTTTACATTATTATTATTATTATTACTATTACTATTATTATCATTTCTGAAAAAAGAGGAAGATAAAGTAGGAAAAAATAAATATTAAGTAACCAAATAAATAAACAGTAATACCAGTTAACAGCTGGTGATTGTCAAAGCCCCTCTTCATCTTCGTACCTCGTGAAAATTATGTTTTTATACATTATTTTAAACTGGTTTGTGGCCGGACTTTGTTTTAGTGCCACATTAAAACTGTTTCATAGCTTCACTCCGAAGACTGATGTACAAAAACTTCTCCTGGTGGTACAAACGCTGTAAGTTCTTAAATTAAATTCCCCCCTTATCTGTACAATGCTGATATTGCTTAAACAAAATCTGCAGGACACACAGGTCCAAAAGCATGCGTCTGTGTTGCAGTCAGTCTGTCAGTGAAGATGCTTTCATTTTTAAAACACACAGTTCTATGAGGAACTATTGTGTTAGTTTTTAACACAACTTAGTTTCAAATTGATCATCTAATGAATAAAAGATTGAAAGAAAAACATCTTGAATAGAGTCATCCTGCTCTCTCTCTCTCTTTCTTTCTCTCTCTCTCTCTGGCTGGGTGCGTGTGAGGACGGCTGAGCCTCAGGGAGGTCAGAGGTCAAGTGGTTTGACCCTGAGGTCAATTGAGTGGTGCTGCCCTCACTCCTACAACATTTTACACACACTCACACAAACACACACAGACACACATCACCTTAATCGGATATGAAGAGCCGAAAATGTGTTGAAAATACTGCGGGGGTCTAATGGTGCTGCTGCCCTCCTCACTGCTTTGTGTCACTGTGTCTCTCTCTTTATTTCATCCACATTTAGTCCTACATAAATACTTCATACATTTTTTAAACACGTATTATAATGTAATATAGTTGTAAGTAGATATATGGTCATGTGATAGAGTTTGTTTTGATGTATTTGTCAACAGCTTTGTAAAGCATCCATCACTGGTGTACAAACAAATACTGAATGATTGACAAAATAATATAACGCAGTTGTATTAATATGAAATTAACATTTATGTATTAATTAATTCATTAATTTATTTATTATATTTATAAGCAGCATTAATTGAGATAATAAGGCCTAAATGTTTATCATTAATAAATTAATTGTTATAGGTATATTGTTTAATAAAATACTTTGCACTCTCAAATGCCATTTCCTAATGAAGGCCATGAGATGTGTCTGAAAGCTCCAGAAGAAATCTAGTGAATACACCTTGAGTCCATGTATTTATTCATTTATTTTGTTAAAATATTATTTTCAGTATCAAGAATTGACCGTCAAGCTCAATGTGCGTAAAAAAGGAAACTTTAAAACACAGTAATTATTTATCATTAAATATGATTACAGCTAGTATACATTGCACAGCCAGTTCACAGCTTACCTTTAACAGTGGTGACATGTGTGAGCATCTCTGAAGGGGCGCCCCATGATTGGCCCCCTCTGTTGCCAGAGCCTGAAATTTGTACTCAGTCTTTTTTAAGCCTGTATTCTTTATTTTCTGACTTTCCATGCACTTCCTCTCTCAAGCTAGTTCTTTGTACTTTTAGTATATAAAAGGTGCCAGAGTGCATAAAACAGCATCAACGTAGAGCTTGTTTCGCAAAAATTGTCATTGGAGGATCCCCCGTACCCCCTGACAAAGCTATGCCCTTATAATGTTCTGCAATCCTAAAAAATGTCCTAAAACTATCGCCATATTCGTCATAAAATCAGAGAAATGTCCTAAAATCCAAGAAAGGTCATAAAAACCGAGAACCATCCTATATCTTGAATATTGTGCAATTGGCCCTAAAGTCCTAGAAATGTCCTAAAATCCTATAAATGTGTATGTAGCTGGTACAACTGGCCCCTGACGTTCTGTCATTTTGCAAATGTGGCCCCCCAAGCCAAACAAGTTAAGTGTCCCCACCTTACATTTTGTTTTTTTTGCATCTATATATTTTGGTTCGGTGTCACTGACTCCGATTTTTTTAAATAGTAAACTTCAGTAGCAGGATCACTGAAAAAAAGATTCCAGAACAGGAACCCTGTCATGTTAGATGGATTTGGGGCTTTTGCACAAAAATACAGGTTCTTGTTAAGTGTTTATATTTTGCTTATTTTGCTTAATAAGAAGGTTAAATTAAAATGTTACAGAGTAAGCATGATAATAAATCCCTATTTAATTTCTTAGTTATAATTATCATTATTATTATTATTATTATTATTATTATTATTATTATTATTATTATTATTGATAGTAGCAGTGTGTTGTAAAGAGATTAGTCATCTGACCTTCCAATGAATGTGTATGTTTATTGAATTGATTCACTGGAATAAACTATAAAGTGGATTTATTATTGTGCTTCAATAGAGGAGGGGAATTACAATCACACACAGATAGTATAAACAGGCCTGGATTGAATTAACTAACTGCTCACACTGCTTTACATTACTCTCTCTCTCTCTCTCTCTCTCTCTCTCTCACACACACACACACACACACACACACACACACACAGTGGACATGCTGCATTCTGTGAGCACACACACACACATGCACACAGTACTTGCACGTAAACATGCACACATTATTCTTCTCACCCAGGGACACACACGCTCGCACCCACACACAGATATAAGTGCTTGTGGACACAGCACAGGCCACCAGAGCTGTGCTCCCAATCCATAAATCATAATGTTTCAGCAAAAGCAGAATTTCATTTCCCTGCCGGCGTCTTATCAGGCTGAGGAGGGATATACAGCCCATCACTGTGCTCGTTTATTATCTCTGTGAATAGGCTGTGGCAGGGATAGGGCTATAACCTGGCGAGAGCAGGCACGGGACTGGATTAGACTATTAACTGGAATAGCATATCAGGGCTAAGTCTATTACCTAAAGCACCAGGCTCATGCTCCCCTCCAGATATTCACTATCCAGATGCAACCATGGCCACGCTGGGAAGTCCCTTTCATTTGTTCCATTATTATCTATTCTCCTTCTCTGTATTGATTTGCGCAGTTGAGTGAATTGTCCCTGCAAAGCCACGCCGGCCCTGACCTGAAGCTTCGCCTTGTTAAAGGGCTACAGTATAGGCTTGTCAGGCTTCACTTCCCTGGCTCATAGCAGTACCTGCTGCAAACAGCCAAATAACCCTTTGTAGGGGGGGTTTCCTGTTACCCGGCAGAAACACAGTGGCTGGGAAGGATACAGTCAATGACAGTATTTTTCAAAGCAAATTATGATGAGTTTAAGATGAATGGAAAGGTTAAAACAATTTGATTTTGTATGTGACAAAAGCTATGACGTACACAGGGCAGACCGAGCTTATCTGGGGCCCTGGGCAGAATCTTGCCTGGGGTCAGCTATATGATACACAGCATGCATTAGAAAATGCAACCCAGTAAGAAACATATAGAAAATTACACCTTAAAAAGGCTTGAAAATCAAGGAGCTGGTGGCATTAAATGTTTTTATACCTGAAATGAAAGCAGATTCTAAAGGATGTCGATATTTTTAGCCTGCCAGAAAGTTTTCTTTCGACTAGATAGTTCTCTTTTAATGCAAATTTTAGTGCTTGTGAATTGTATTTTGTCTCCCTTTTGTGTCCTTGTCTGCAACTTTGCGTTTTCACCACTGACTGTCTTGGCCAGGTCTCCCTTGGGATAGATTCTTAATCACAGTGGTAACAACCTGGTTAAATAACAGTTGAATGAATTAAAGAATGGATAAGATCCACTAGTGGCCAGTATGACCATACAAGGTGCCACCTGCTACTCAACTTAAACACACTGACGACAGTCACTGGAAACAATTCGATGTTCAGTATTTTGCCCAAAGATACGTCACTATTGGGAATCAAACTGCCGATCTTTTGATGGGTGGTTGACCTGCTCTACCTATTAAGCCACAACCAAAAATACTTAAGCATCTGATACACACAGATCTTTTAAGTGACTCCAATGTAAACCCATCTGTGACAATATTAGACACTCAGAGTTACTAACGTGGTATAAAGAGAGCACATGTAAGGAGGAAGTCAAACAAATACAGGACTTTCACCCATGAGACTACTGTTCGTGTCCTTTGTAAAACTAAAAGTCAATTAGAAGTCACACTGGTAATTCAAAGGTAGCTTATCATAGATATACAATCATTGACAGTACCAAGTAAAATCCTGTTTAAGTAATTAAAATTTCTCTTGCAGAAGAAAAATCCACACACTTAAAAAATATAAAAGCCACTTGATATATACGCAGTTCCGTACCATCTCTCTACTCAGTGTGGGAGGCAAAATCTTCTTCAAGATTCTTGCAAACCAGATGACTGAGTACCTCCTGAGGAATTCCTATATTGACACCACAGTGCAGAGGGGAGGAGTTCCAGGCATGCCAGGCTGTTTGGAACACAGAAGAGTGGTCACCCAGTTGATCTGCCAGGTAAGGGAAACCCAAGGAGACCTGGTAGTCATTTGGCTTGACCTTGCCAATGCCTACGGATCCATTCCACAGAAGCTTGGACCATAGTTGCACCATATCAGTGTGGCTGTTAGCCCTATTGATGAATATGCTAGGTGGTGGAATGTAGGGGCCCCCTGTCAAGATCTGGCATTCGCCAACCTCCGATCCGAGCTTTCATGGATGATCTGACTGTCACAGCCCTGGCTCCTCCGTGGACTGGAGAGACTCGTAACTTGGGCAAGAATGTTGTTCAGGCCAGCCAAATCCAGATCCCTTGTTCTGAGGAAGGGAAGAGTGGAAGGCAAGCGCCATATTCACTAGGATGGCATCCTAATTCCATCAGTGTCAGAGAAGCCAGTGGAAAGCCTCAGGAAGATTTTCAACAGTACCCTGAAAGACAAGGCAGCGGTCCAGTCAACCCAGAAGGAGCTGAACACCTGGCTATCAGCGGTGGACAAATCCGGCCTACCTGGGAAGTTGATGGCATGGCTATATCAACATGGCATCCTGCCAAGACTCCTGTGGCCACTGTTGATATAAGAAGTCTCAATATCCACCGTGGAGGGCTTTGAGCGCAACATCAGCAAGTTCCTTCGGAGGTGGCTGGGCCTGCCGGAGAGCCTAAGCAGCATTGCCCTTTCACCAGCCTGAGAGAGGAATTTAAAGTCACCAGAGCCAGGGAGTTGCAACTTTATAGAGACTCATCTGATACCAGAGTCTTCTCTGCAGGCATCGTGGTCAGAATCAGAAAGAAATGGCCAGCTGAGGATGCAGTTGACCAAGCTGAAGTGAGGCTGAGGTATAGTGTCCATGTAGGCTCTCTGGCAGTTGGACGTGCGGGATTTGGTAGCCATACAAGACCTTGCTAAGACAAAGCCCAGGGGAGAGAGAGACGCTAGCTTGTTCAGGGAGAGACCCGTGCAGAGGTGAAGGAGGAACATCACATCAGGACAGTGGCCATGAGCCAACAAGGAGCTTGGACCAATTGGGACCATGCATCTGACCGAAAGATAAGCTGGACAGAAATTTGGAAGTCAGAACCAGCAAGATTCAAGTTTCTGATCCAATCGGTGTATGATGTCCTCCCAAGCCCATATAACCTGCATAGCTGGGGACTAGCAGAAACACCAGCATGCCCACTGTGTCTAGCACAAGGTTCCCTGGAGCACATCTTGAGCTGCTGCCCGAAAGCCCTGGGAGAGGGGAGATATACATGGCGCCATGACCAGGTGCTGAAGGCAGTAGCTGACATCATCTGCATGGAATCCAGCTGAGTAGACAGCTCCCAGCAAGGCACAACATTGCCTTTGTCAGGGCAGTGGACAAACCTCAAGAGAAGCGCAAGGTCTCAACTGGGCTGCTAGCTTCGGATCGTGACTGGCAGCTGAAAGTGGACCTTAGGAAGCAGCTCAAGCTCCCAGAGTACATCACAAGGACATCGCTCAGGCCAGATGTGGTCTTAACATCAGACTCATCAAAGCAAGTGGTGCTCTTGGAACCCACAGCGCCTTGGCAAGACCAGATAGAGGAGGCCCATAAGTGTAAGAGGGCCAAATACCTGGAGCTGGTGGGAACCTGCAGAGATAGCCATTGGAGAGCCCACTGTGAACCAATCGAGGTGGGCTTCAGGGGATTTCCAGGGCAGTCTCTGCATTGTGCACTCGGGCTCCTTGGCATTCGAGATTTGCAAGAGAGGAAGGCCACCAAGAACATCACTGAAGCTGCAGAAAAAGCTTCAAGGTGGTTGTGGATTAAGAGAGGGGATCTATGGTGTAGCTTGCTGTTTGGACTCAAGCTAGGGACTGATCATCCCCGGCTGGGTCCCCCAGGTGAGGGTGTCTGATGATCTGAGAAACTAACCCCTAAAATATGCAGTTCCATCTTTATGGAGTTTAGTGTCAACCAAACTACAACAAAATTATCTAATTATTCTAAGTTTATTCTACCTATACTATAAAACAATCTACAAACTATTAAAACTATGTTTAGTATCTTTGGTATCTATCTCTCTTGATACATACCAAAAAAATAAAATATATCTGTCTAGATAGCTAGATAGATAATGTTGTTGTCCAATCATAAGTCTCTATTTAATCACATGACAAGATGATAACACGGCAGCTACCTGTGAAGCAAAATCTGACAAAATGAGCACACCTGGGCTAGCCGAGCCAGCAATCAGGCCATTAAAGCACAAAAGCGGTTGCAAGAAAAGACAAGAGATACGAGAAAAGGAGGAGAAGGTTGCAAAGCTTCCTGAATTAGTTTCTTTTTTTTACAAACTGTTTTCCCCCTCGCTGCCTTCAGTGTGTCAGAAAGCCTGAGTTAACAGAGACTGTCAATAGCACCCTCATGGTACCCTGTTAACTGTAACTTTTGGGTTTGTTAAGCCACCTCAGTCAAAGAGACCTTGGCTTTGTTGAACTCGCTTCGTGGTACAGCCCCCAGGTTTCCGTTTCATTGGGTGTTTGTACTTTTATGGGTAAACTGTGTGTGTGCCGCTGTAGCTGATCAGTTTTTGGGACATGGTATTGTTTGCTGATAAGCATTGCTGCTCTCCTCTCTTACTTACTATAATGTCTTGCTTTTATGTTGAGAAGTGCAGTTCAAATCAATCAATCAAATCTTTATTTGTATGGCACTTTTCATACAAAGAGTAACACAAAGTGCCTAACAGAGATTAAAAACAATAACAGAAATGAAAACATCAAAGAAAATCAAGAAAAATACAGACAGCCTGACCCTCCCACCCCCACATATACGTATGCAACAAAACACACACATTCATGTAGATATTCCCACACATATTCGCAGAAGGCACTGAACACCCCTCTCCCACCCACACACACGCACACATACACCAGCACACACCAGCTGTTACTAAAGAGACATGGCTAGAGAGACATGGCTAGGCACTGAGACCTGTGGCGAGGGAGAAGCTACCTTTGGGGGCCAACCTCACTGAGAGAGGTCACGGTCCAGCACCGCCGGGGCGCCGCCACAGAGACCATCCCAACCCGGGCGGACAGGAGTGCCCGCACAAAGATGCCGAGCCCTCTAGCCACCCGGGCCGAAACAGTCCAGGGTACAGCACCCCCAATGGTGGACCAGAGACCACTCCCAGTCCGGCAGGCCCCGATGAGGAAACACTGGAGCTAAAAACTAACACAATAAAATAAGGTAAAGAACATAAAAGCTAAGAACGTAAGGGACTAAAACAGTGAAATAAGACAAAGAATACAAGTGCACAGTAAAATAGTGTAAAGGTTATAACCGCTAATAATTAAATAAATAAATAAATAAATGGGAGACTAAAACAGTGGATTAAGATAAAATAAAAAAAGTAGACTAAATAAATAAATAAATAAGTAGTTAGTTAGTTAGTTAGTTAAAAGCCTAATTGAAAAGATGGGTCTTGAGCCTCTTTTTAAAAACCTCAACACTGTCTGTGATCCTGAGTTGTCCTAAGGTTGTCCGCAGTCATTTGAGAACCACAGTGAAATGGACAGCTCCTCTGCTCTCTTGTTGTCATGTTTCAGGAATTTGAATGTCACAGCACTGTCCATGATTCTGATCACTTTCTCTTTGACCTCTGTGCTTTGCAGATAAAGAAAACTAGGAAACACATTCTACTGTAAAATTCAACACATGATTGGCACTGTATATATACACCTTTATGTGTCCATATCTAAGTGTATGCACATATGTGTGCATTTGTGCTTAATAACTAACAAGCCCAAGGGCCCGTTATAACAGCCTGCACTGCGGCTTGTTGTTACTTACTAATGCCACTGCCTGACTACATGGTCACAAAATGTAGTTAACTAATGTAAGTCATTGAAGTTGCATAGAAAAAATCTTTTAATGACCCATACTGTGTGGACTGGTGTTTCCTAACCTAATGCATAGTTTATTTTGAAAAGACACAGTTCATGTAATGAGTGGAAATGGTATGTTTCCTGTGAAAAAGGCAGTTTAGTAGAAACTGCATGGAATGAGCAGAAACTGACTTTTTCCTAAACTAATGCTAGAGGCGAGCATCACAGTTTGAAGAGTAGCATGACTGACCGAGCTGCAGTATTTAACAAGTTGGGAGAGAGAACATGTTGGGCATGAGGCCTTTAGATCCAAGTTGCCAGGAAGCAGTCACCCAAAATCTCAACATTCCAGACATCCCCTTTTTGTCTACTTTTTAAATCTAATTGTTTTTCATTGTTGAGTATTACAAAATAGACAAATGAAAATGATTCATTGTGTTGATGTGAGTAAATCATTATGATGAATTTTCCAAAGGGACTGCATTGCATTTAAACAATAAAATCTCACCCTGTAAATATTTTTTATTGTCATCCAGTTTGACCACATTCTCGCCAAATCTGTATCATCATCCGTCTGCCAACAAAATAAAATGTTCAGCAGGTAAAATCTACAAATCAATGCTTTTAATGGTTTGGAGATGTGCAGCGCAGCAGCAGTACACTCTCTGAGATGATTTTATACGCTAAAGACGAATTGATTACAACAATTTGTTAATCTTTTCCAGATTTCACCGCCCGCTGAGTTTGACATTAGTTAGACATCA
The DNA here is from genome assembly GCF_026936395.1 of Plectropomus leopardus. Taxonomy (NCBI): domain Eukaryota; kingdom Metazoa; phylum Chordata; class Actinopteri; order Perciformes; family Serranidae; genus Plectropomus; species Plectropomus leopardus. The sequence continues at coordinate 33,499,304 of NC_142183.1, read as the reverse complement.
GTGTGGCGAGATGGAAGTCAGCAGGCAGCTAATGGGACATTTTCACAGAGCAGGTCACACTTTCCTTCAAATAATTGCATTCTTGTTATTTTCACAATTTTTATTACAATTAAATCCAAAACCTAAGAAAATATGTATCTAACTGTGTATATCTTTCTTCTTCTATGGCACATGTATAAGATATATTTTTATACTTTTTATTTCATCATACTGTCGACCTTATAACCATCATTTGATGTGAAATCCATATCAGGCTGAAGGAGATTCAGCAGTAAAAAGATACAACTTCAGCTTATTGTTACACTACCTTTGGTCTGATGGATTTGACGCTAAAAAAACAGGTGGAGTTTATGTGTAAAAGTAAATTATTAGTTGCTGTTTACTGAAAGTGCTCATATTATACTGTAAAAGAAGCTGGCTTTAGGAAAAAGGGAAGGAGGGGCCCCCAAAAGCTGAGACATTTATAATGAAAAAGAACATTTTTATATCACTTAAACATATTTCCTTGAAGTAATAGTTCAACATTTTGGATGCTTATTTGTTTTTTTCCCAGAGTGGGATGAGAGGATTCTTGTCGCTGTTCATTACATTACAAAGCTGGAGTCAAGACATGGTTACTGGCCTTTCAGTAGTGCATGAGGAAAAATAAATAAATAAATAAACAAGCTCTAGTAACACGGTATGAAAGTACTTGGATCGTAATAATAATAGCACTAATAATAACAACGAGGCTTTCTTGCAGAGGCAACATAACAATAAGAGCCAAACAATTATGCCATATAACTCATACTAATAAGAGTAAATACAGTTCAAAGAATACGGTCAGTAAACACAGAAATAATAGTACTAATAATAGAATTAAACCTGATCAAGATAGAATAAAAGAACAAATTGAAAGATAAATTAAAAGACAAACACAAAGGAGCTCAAAGAGCATGCGCATAAGAGACTTATGGCAGCCATGTGTGACCGAATGTGTCCGAGCAGCTAACTTTCGGTTTAGTACTCGACCAACTTGAAAGGGGATAAAATGACTCAATCTTGCAGTTCTTCTAGTCTTTCTAAATGTTGTCAGACAGAATGGATCCAGTTCTGATTGTTAAATGAGTCATTTTGCGGTGGTTGTGTGGTCATTTTTCATCGGTTTTTAGGCACACATAAAAGTAGAAATATTTTTAATTTTTCCACTCAAGGCGAGGAGTCGGACAGCGCATCAGTGTCACTTTTGGTCATGCACACAAAGCCCCGCTCGCAGGTGCTCGCAGCTGTTTTTCCAGATGCGCTTCCAAGGTGTTTTTGGAGTGGGTGTGCCTGGCACGATGTGTCTTGATATGATTGGCCCTAAACATTGCTAAAGAACATTTTGTACTAAAAAGGACATTCACCTGGAAGACAACTACATCATTTGATTAACCCTTTAAAACCTGGGGAAAATGGCCTGATTTCTTTCAAAAACGAGAAGGAGTAACTCATAAAGAAATGACCCAAAAATTAGCAAGAAATTATTAAATTAATTAATTTAATTTTTTAAAAAAAGTAGAAAAATGAAAAAGAAAAGTATAACAAACTAACAAAAAAAACGAGAAAATTGCCTCAAATAAAATGAGCAAATCATTAAGAAATGACTTTTAGTTACCAAGAAATTAGTAAAAAGTAAAAGTAGATAACCTGAAAATTAACAATAAAAAAAATTAACAAACTGACACGCACACAAATAAACAAGAAAATGGCCTAAAATACTGCTTAACAATTATAATAATTTAGAGAAAGTATTTTAAATAAAAGATGAGGATGATTATAAATATAGCTCTGGACAGTTTAACTCACTTTTTTTTCAAATGACAAATGTAGTAATTTCTTGCAATTTGTGGGACTTTCCTTGCCAAGTTTGCCTTTTTTCCCCATGTTTTTTAAATAAATTCACCCAATTTGCTCAGGGTTCAAATTACTGAATACTTCTGAAAGGCATCCAAACGCAGCCCAAGAAGAGTATTGTTGATCTAGGTTCCAAAGGGTTAACCTAGACTGCTGAAACTTTGTCTGAATTTTGGATAAAGCTGAAAAAAAATGATTAGGACTGTGAATTTTGATTCCCATTATTAGAAACCTTTCTGAAACCCTGTCATAACTCCTCCAGTTCATACTGGCCATCAAGAGATCCCCTTCTGTATTTTCAAGAAACCTTAAAAATGTCCTGACTGACTTGAGGAAATATTACACATAAACATATGAACAGGCAGTTTGATGGAAATGAGACGTCCTATCAGCCTGTGTGGAGCCAACCTGTGTTCGGTTCTGACTGGCTGCTCATCAGACTAAGAGGAGGAGACATCCATGGCTCTGACAGCTGATTGGCTGTCTGCTGCTCCAGGACGCAGCCATGCGTTGGATTGGCTGCACGCTCCTCAGTCAAAGTGGCATGCTAATGTCATTGAAGTAGACAGTGATAATGTCATTCCAGGTAGATAATGTGTTTTGACTAGGCTGAGATAGCGGGATGATTGTCGTGATAATGAATCAGGACAATAAAAGTGCAGTTACAGGAGATGATCAACACTGACAACTCACCGATGAATAACTTTATTATTTTCTACTTTAATTTAACATTTTCCTCTAATTTGTCTCCTTTAATCTAACCTTTATTTAAGCAGGCAGGCATTAAGAATAAATTCTGATTCAAGATGACAGCCAGGCTGTTAAATTACAGCTGCACCACTGGCAGCTGGAATGATATTGTAATGCTATGTAAAGGAGATCTGGATGGAAATGTAATGCAATGTTCCTGAATGTGCTGGTTCATTCTGTGATTTCAATTTTATCTCTCTGTAAGCTGCACACTATCCTGTAAACACATTATAAACTTTATTACACATTATAAAAAGAAATGTATAAATCTCCAAATAATGAATTCATTAGATTTGGGACAATTTGTGTCTTTTCAAAAACATGCTAAAAGAATGACAAAATAAATTGCAACATTTTGGTGCGAAAAGTTTTATCAGGAAGTACTTTTGCTGTGTGACACATTTTAACATTTCTCAGACAGGCATCTCGGAGTGTAAACGTGAGCACTTGAGCCACTGCTTTAGAAAAGAACAACAGCAGTCTTACTCACTGCGATCCTTTAACTTTCTAGCATCAGTTCAAACACGGCTCAAACCGAAACTGAACCATCAGTGGCTGTTGGGGACTG